>NC_061110.1:39232875-39275375 GCF_015104395.2 Macrobrachium nipponense | reverse complement strand
GACTATATCTCCAGGATATTAATTTTTTTGAAAGAAGTTTAATAAAAATTCCATTTCCCTATGAAATATTGGCCAACTGGAAGAGTATTTTAGTGCTCTATGGACTAAAGTGCAAATACTGTTTAGTTTGAAGGTTTTTTGGCATGAACTATAGTAATTGTTGGCTAATCCCGTATATGTCCTTTTTCTATAGACAGCTGTGGTAAATTCAAAGTTAGTTCTTGTGACATTGATATCTAAAAATGGTAAACTGCCCACGTTCTCCACTTCCATTGTAAATTGAATATTCGGATGTTGTTGATTAATAAATGGTAAACAGACTGTGTGTTTTGTGTGCGAAACGTTTTTTGTATAATAAATCATGGCCTGTTACTGAGAGTGTATCATGGAACCTCCTGAAATCTTCCTATATTTCTGTCTGCAGATATATAATATATATATATATATATATATATATATATATATATATATATATATATATATATTTATATATAGATATATAATATATAGATATTATAGATATAGATATAGATATATAGATATATAGATATATAGATATATAGATATATAGATATATAGATATTATAGATATATAGATATATATATATATATATATATAGATATATATATATATATATATATATATATATATATATATATATATATATATATATATCTATATATATATAGAATATATATATATATATATATTAGATATAGATATATATATATAGATATAGATATATATATATATAAATATAATATATATATGTAGATATATATATATATATATATATATATATATATATATATATATATATATATAGTATATATATATATATATATATATATATATACATATCATATATATATATAGATATATATATATACTATATATATATATATATATATACTATATATATATATATCTATATATATATATCATATCTTATATATATCTATACTATATATATATATATATATATATCTATATATATATATATATATATATATATATATATATATATATATATATATATATCAATTCAGGAATGCCGAAGACACATGGATGTTTTTTAAAAGATATATTCATTAAGAAACGTTTCGCACATGGACTATGTGCATCATCAGTCTGAAAAATGACAAAATAATAACATTAAAATACTAAAAATACACTGGATTCTTAAAATGACAATTAAAAAACATTAAAAGACTAAAAAAAGCAAAGCAAAGTAAAACAACTGCTGTTACACCAACCTTCAGGTACAAAGAAAGAAGATAGAATGACCAAAGAAAGAACAAGAACCTCCAAAGACGACTATGCCAGATATAGTTGAGCAGAGGAGCAGCCACCGTTTAACGATGGAACGAGTCTTTTAATATATAATGACTCTAAGGTCGTCAGATAATCTGCATCCTTAGAATACCCTATTATGGAAAAATGCTGCTTCTTGACCTCAATTTTACAATTGATAGCATAGTTTTTTTATATTTGAATGTTCTGGTCTGCTCAATCTTTGTCCGTTCTAAAACTCAAACCTAAGTGACTGTAATAACGCATCTGCAACAACCTTTTCGTTTGATCCAATATAAGTACCAGGACATCCTGGGCATGTAAACTTATAGACCACATTGGATCTCATGAAGGGATGCAGACGGTCCTTAAAGCCAAACAAGGAGCCAATTTTGCTGGGATTATTTGATAGCAATTTTAAATTAATGCAAGGTATCTCAGTTTCAATAATTTGTTTCAGTTTATGCGAAAATTTGGAGTTAAAAAATATAAAGGGATTGAAGCATACATAAGTTTTTTTCGGAACATTAAAAACCGGTGTGGCAGGATGAAAATGATTAATTAAAAGTTTGTTGACGGTTCTAGAAACTAGATCTTTGGGAAATGAATTTTGTTGAAAGAAAGTAGTTAAAAATTCAATCTCCTTATGAAATATGGCCCAACTGGACGAGTATCTAAGAGCCCTATATACTAAAGTATAGATGGTATTCAATTTTAAAAACTGGTTTGGCAAGCACTGTAGAAATTATTTGCAAGACCTGTATAAGTTTTCTTTCTGTAAACGGCAGTAGTAAAAACAGAATTAGCTCTCGTGATTAAAACATCTAAAAAAAGGTAAACAATTATCTCTCTCCAATTCCATAGTAAAATTAATGTTAGGGTGTTGCTCATTAATAAAATCTAAAAACTGGGTGGCCTGCCACTGATACTTAAAAAGAACAAAGGTTATCATCTACATACCTTCTGTAAACAATGGTTTAAAAGACGACGGACAACAATCTAAAAAATTTTCTTCTAAAAAAAGATAAAAAAAATTCGCAAAATCCAAAGGTCCTAATGGAGAACCCATAGCAACACCATCTACCTGAGAGTACAATTTTTGATTAAAATAAACATAGAATCTTGCACCGCAAGTTCTAGAAGTTTGTTTAAAAAAAAAAGAGACTAGTAAAACCATGAAATGTAAATTGCCATCTGGGAAAACCTTGTTTAAAATAATCTCTATAGTCTCGTTTAAGGGAAACATTCGTAAATAAAGACTCAACATCAAAGCTTGACATATACAGGTCACGTCCTGACTAATGATTTGATTTTGAAATTCATAACCATTCTTTAAAATAAATTGACTTGAAGTATACTCGTTAAGGAGAGACACCAGATATTTTGAAATAGAAAAAGAAGGGCTATTATACGCTGCATAATTGGTCTTATAGGAATTCCATCTTTATGAATTTTTGGTAGCCCATACAATATACTGAAGGAAGAACCGGTTACATACAGCTTTTGGTAGGTTTTATCATCAATAATGTTGTCAGTTTTTAATTTCCTTAAAAACCTATTAATACGATCCTCTCGTTTATAAATGTCTAAAAAATTAGGATCACCGTGAGCTAAAAACTTAGAAGTGTCCGACAGTATGTCTTCAATCTTATTGACATAATCATTCTTATTCAATAACACAACTCCTTTGCCCTTGTCTGGCTTGCAGATCACTAGGTCATCACGTTTCCTACCTAGTGAAAGCAACAGTTCCAAATCCTCTTTTTAAAAAACGGAGTCCACGTAACCTTTAATTGTGCATAAGTCTTATGTATAAGAGCAGCCATTTTTTGTTGTAAATTACTCAAGTTTTTTTGCATATCCAAATTAACAAGTCTTTGAAACAGCACCACCAAAGGGAAATAAAATCTGGCATAGTCAGGTCTATAGGAGGGTTAAACAAAAATCAAGCCCGAAAGACAGTAAGAATTCTTCCCTTTTGGACAGTACATAATTGGAAAATTAAATATACATTGGTTTTCTCTGGTCAAACATCGGAATTACAATACCCAAATTCTGCAACTTTCTTTGATGGCGGGCAAATATATGAGAAATAAATTCATTTACATAATTATTAAACAATTTCTGAAAGATAAACCGATCAACAAGGACAAGTCATCAAACAAGAGCCTCCTCATTTGGGTAACGGTCTCGTTAAATTTCTGAATAGCCGTCTGTTTCGTAGTAATCTCCTTACGAAGTAGATCTTTCAGGGCATCTTTGTGTAGAAACTCAGTAGCGTAAAGGGATGTCTTGTACAGTTTGAATCGGACGAATTTCGGATATACGCCATTTAGCTCGCAGTATTGCAGAAAATCTAGGTCACATTTTGATTTCTCGAGTTTCAGGGACGTCTTTTCAAGCTTCCTAGCAGTAGCAAGAGTTGCAGCAGGGTAACGGTGTCTCAGCAGTTGTGAAAAGGTTACGTGGACTCCGTTTTTTAAAAAAGAGGATTTGGAACTTTTGCTTTCACTTAGGAAACGTGATGACCTAGTGATCTGCAAGCCAGACAAGGGCAAAGGAGTTGTGTTATTGAATAAGAATGATTATGTCAATAAGATTGAAGGACATACTGTCGGACACTTCTAAGTTTTTAGCTCACGGTGATCCTAATTTTTTAGACATTTATAAACGAGAGGATCGTATTAATAGGTTTTTTAAGGAAATTAAAAAACTGACAACATTATTGATGATAAAATTACCTACAAAAGCTGTATGTAACCGGTTCTTCCTTCAGATATTGTATGGGCTACCAAAAATTCATAAAGATGAATTCCTATAAGACCAATTATGGCAGGGTATAATAGCCCTTCTTTTTCTATTTCAAAAATATCTGGTGTCTCTCCTTAACGAGTATACTTCAAGTCAATTTATTTTGTTAAAGAATGGTTATGAATTTCAAAATCAAATCATTAGTCAGGACGGTGACCTGTATATGTCAAGCTTTGATGTTGAGTCGTTTATTTACGAATGTTCCCTTAAACGAGACTATAGAGATTATTTTAAACAAGGTTTTCCCAGATGGCAATTTTACATTTCATGGTTTTACTAGGTCTCTTTTTAAACAACTTCTAGAACTTGCGGTGCAAGATTCTATGTTTATTTTTAATCAAAAATTGTTACTCTCAGGTAGATGGTGTTGCTATGGGTTCTCCATTAGGACCTTTATTTGCGAATTTTTTTATGTCTTTTTTAGAAGAAAATTTTTTAGATTGTTGTCCGTCGTCTTTTAAACCATTGTTTTACAGAAGGTATGTAGATGATACCTTTGTTCTTTTTAAGTTATCAGTGGCAGGCCACCCAGTTTTTAGATTTTATTAATGAGCAACACCCTAACATTAATTTTACTAGGGAATTGGAGAGAGATAATTGTTTACCTTTTTTAGATGTTTTAATCACGAGAGCTAATTCTGTTTTTACTACTGCCGTTTACAGAAAGAAAACTTATACAGGTCTTGCAAATAATTTTCTACAGTGCTTGCCAAACCAGTTTTAAATTGAATACCATCTATACTTTAGTATATAGGGCTCTTAGATACTCGTCCAGTTGGGCCATATTTCATAAGGAGATTGAATTTTTAACTACTTTCTTTCAACAAAATTCATTTCCCAAAGATCTAGTTTTTAGAACCGTCAACAAACTTTTAATTAATCATTTTCATCCTGCCACACCGGTTTTTAATGTTCCGAAAAAACTTATGTATGCTTCAATCCCTTATATTTTTAACTCCAAATTTTCGCATAAACTGAAAACAAATTATTGAAACTGAGATACCTTGCATTAATTTAAAATTGCTATCAAATAATCCCAGCAAAAATTGGCTCCTTGTTTGGCTTTAAGGACCGTCTGCATCCCTTCATGAGATCCAATGAGGTCTATAAGTTTACATGCCCAGGATGTCCTGGTACTTATATTGGATCAACGAAAAGGTTGTTGCAGATGCGTTATTACAGTCACTTAGGTTTGAGTTTTAGAACGGGACAAAGATTGAGCAGACCAGAACATTCAAATATAAAAAAATCATGCTATCAATTGTAAAATTGAGGTGGCAAGAAGCAGCATTTTTCCATAATAGGGTATTCTAAGGATGCAGATTATCTGACGACCTTAGAGTATTATATATTAAAAGACTCGTTCCATCGTTAAACGGTGGCTGCTCCTCTGCCCTCAACTATATCTGGCATAGTCGTCTTTGGAGGTTCTTGTTCTTTCTTTGGTCATTCTATCTTCTTTCTTTGTACCTGAAGGTTGGTGTAACAGCAGTTGTTTTTACTTTGCTTTGCTTTTTTAGTCTTTTAATGTTTTAATTGTCATTTTAAGAATCCAGTGTATTTTAGTATTTTAATGTTATTATTTTTGTTCATTTTTCAGACTGATGATGCACATAGTCATGTGCGAAACGTTTCTTAATGAATATATCTTTTAAAAAACATCCATGTGTCTTCGGCATTCCTGAATTGATATTTGAGGGTCATACTGCAGATAGTATATATATATATATATATATATATATATATATATATATATATATATATATATATATATATATAACTCATCCTCGGTTAACGATAAAAGAGGATATTTTCCATAGACCTCTCTACTTTCCATTATTATTTGGTTACTCTGACAGCAAGAACCCGCGCAAAGTAGCGCTAGCTAATTTAGAACACCTTCAACAACCACCAGGACCCATTTTCCACCATCATTTTAAACAGAATTCACCTTTTTAAAGCCGCTGTTGAAATCCTTTTCCCTCCGAAGAAGATTCCTTCTCTCGAAAAGTCACGAGACTAGAATGCTATGTTATATGAATGAGGGGAAACTCTTGTTGATAATAATCTTCTAACACCATATTATGATGCGGATGATTTAGACTCTAACGAATTGTCATAATTAATGTGTTAACCGTAGATTTAGCTGTGAAACATATTCTTCACGACTCTTTTTTTCGTTATTTGTCTGATTCGATCAAACGTGATTGCCATATGCATGGCCTTACACGGATGGTTCTATACTTGAGAAAGAAAAGTTATGCAAATCTAGGAACTGGTTTAAGAGTGTTTACGCCCTTTGTTCTTACTATTTTACGGCTAAGAACAAAACAGTACTCTATGTTCAGTTTGGGGTGAAAGTGGGCGATATATTCCAGTGGTAACCGTATTCGTCTATTACTGAAATAGGTTTCATGGATAAAGCAGTTTTCACCTGTAATTCTTGTGAGAACGCGCTCAAAGTATACGGGTTTTCAGCGCATCTTTTTTTATAATCCTTGCAATTGTTATCATTTATTTACTTTTTTAACTACAAAGGAAACACTTGCAAATAAATAACCCAACAATTAGTCACTGGGAAATTAAAGCTTCGTGGAATAACAATAGCTTAGTAACATCACCGCTAACTATATTTATTTATTTATGCTTTCGTTCCTCCTTTTGTATTAATTCCTGTGATGCACAATTCTCCTTCAATTAACAAAAAATTCCTCTTCTTTATATTTCATAAAATGACTGAATGCCTATGGGGATCATTATCAATGACCGAAATTAAAATGAAGAAAAGGAAATGAAGATATAAAGTAACAAGAATTACAGAATCGTGAAGATTAAAACTCAAGTTATATGCACCTCTTCTGTAAAAAGAAAAAAAAATATTGAAGATGAATTGAGAATACATGTCTCCTGTAGTAAATAAAAATATATCTCGGGCAAGAAAGGAAACGAAATATAAATAGTAAACCTTAAGGAGAAATACGACAAAAATTATAATCCCCATTGCATTGGACGTCCAACAGATTCTAAGGAAAAATGAAAGGAAAAACCTCCGGGACCAATCTGGATTGAAGGGATAGGTAGGCCATTCGTATTTCTGTGAACCAAATACTTTTATCATGGACTCTGTTTTCATGCAAATGAAAACAGAGTCTCCTTTTCAAATTCTTCAAACTTGCTTCAAGGTCGATGCATATATATGATATATATATATATATATATATATATATATATATATATATATATATATATATATATATATGTGTGTGTGTGTGTGTGGTGTGTGTGCGTGTGTGTGTGTGTGTATGTATATATATATATATATATATATATATATATATATATATATATATATATATATATCATACATACATATATATAATACATTTCAGTTTAGTCGAGTAATTACATTAGTTAATCCGTTCTGGCAAGTGGGCTGATTCTACCCACAAAATGTCGTCCATACGTAAGTTTTAATGCCAGTTTCCAAGGGATGGCAGGTGGACTGACGTACAGGCTTCCCACCTGGATTTTAATGCACTTGCTTTTCCGTATATTATGCATTCTGTCTATCCATCCCAGCCTGAGTTGTCCTCTCTTCCTCCCTCTCAACACTTCTGAGCTTTGTAATCGTGTCACCCCGTATCATCCCATCATTGCTGAACTATCTCGAAATAGGCTGAGCTCTCGTTTCACTTTCTGTGCACATCTACATTTATATAGGCATTA
Organism: Macrobrachium nipponense; assembly: GCF_015104395.2. Lineage (NCBI taxonomy): Eukaryota > Metazoa > Arthropoda > Malacostraca > Decapoda > Palaemonidae > Macrobrachium > Macrobrachium nipponense. The sequence continues at coordinate 39,267,544 of NC_061110.1, read as the reverse complement.
TTAATTGTCCTCTTGCGTTCAGTCTGACGATAATATACTGAACTACCTGATCCCCTGAGAAAATACCAGAATAATCGTTACACAGAATGTAATAAATCCGCAAATCTCAGACTTGAAACCCAGGTGTTCCAATTCCTTCAAACTTTGTTATCCTGAATATACAGAATTACCGAAGATGGTATAACACGTCGCTAAGATTGGATAATAAACAGTAAAAGGGCTGCTTTCTTCTCCCAAGAGGGAAAACCAAATCTCATAAACCAATCAGTCGGTCGAGGAAGGTTCTCTGCAAATGAAAACTGCACAGCACATTTTGTATTTCCCTGTAAAATAATCGTGAAAAATAGATCTTTATATTTTTCTCATGACAAGAAAAATGAGAAATGTACATACACTTTATTTTGCGTTTTTTAAACATTAAAACTGTCACATGATCATCAATACATCTAAAAACGCCATTTTATTTTATAAAATTAACTTGTAGAGGCAGCTGGTCAAGATGCTAAAAAGAATATACGGAAACTTATTTCGTTTAGATTACAAATTGACGACATAACGACATCCTACCTAAGATAAGGGGTATCAAATTGAAAAATACTACACAGTAATTCGCTTTCAAAGAATTCAATAAATGAATTAATTACAAGGGAAGAGGAGAGACCGCGGGACAAAACCGAATCTGTTGATTAAATTTTCCAGTAAAAGTAAAGAGACATTCCCATTCACTCAAAACTTGATGGGGTCCATTTAAAAAAAAAAAAAAAAAAAAAGAAAAAAAAAAATACTTAGATTTCACCAAATCACCATGTATGGTAATATGAGACTACATCGTAACTTATTTTTCCGTATTTTACTTTTTCGACAAAATGCAAACTATTATGACGCAAGTATTTAAAAAGAATATTCCAATAGCAACGTGGAGTCATTCAGCATATAATGTATTCACCTTTCGACCAGGTTGAGCAGAACAGTCTTTTTCAAGTTAAGAATATTGATGCACATGGCCTGGAATCTGCTCTAAACAAGGTCGAACATAAGTTTTGAAACAAAATGACTATTTATTTTGATTTCTTATCCGCAATGCTCAAGATACCGATAACTTCTTTTACTACCACCTGATGACTATGCACGTCAGACTCAGGGAGAAAGTTAATTTAAATTTTTAGATAATGATCGTGAATTAATGAGAGGAAAATTTATGTTATTAATAATGCTAATTGAGTATGTGAAATTTAGCAAACCAATTTTAACATATTATCGCAGTTTTTCATTATTTTGGGGGGGAACAGAAAATCATTGGTTTAAACTATTGGCGGAGAGCAGAGCATTCCTCGTGAACCAATAAGAATAGGCAGCGTATCTTAAAAAAAACAAGTAGGATCCAATCCGTCCAGCTTCGATCTCATCAGCTGTCATCACTTTATTGTTAAGAATTTTTTCGATAGAAATGGTATCAATCTATTAAATTTCATGCTTAAAATTTGAAAAAGTTACAAGAATGAATTCATTAGTTATACACATATATCTTGATACACTAATTTAACGGTAATGTTATGCAGTAATGATATTCTCTTTCGGGATTATTGCGAAAGTAAATGTAATTTAGTCTATCAAACCAGAAAACACTGCGAAAAATAAAATGTCTCATTATCTAGCAAATGTTTGCGCATGGGGCGGGGAATTCTTTCGATCTATAAAACATTGTCTCACTCCAGTGCGTGCACTGTCTGGTGTTTACTGGGGACACTGCTCGTCCTTGTCTTCCTGACCGAAGGAATTTAATAGAAAGAAGGGCACCATTTTGGGAACAACTTCGTTTTTCTGCGTTTCTTCAAGTGAGGAAATAAGAAAACATATTATCTTGAAGACGGCTTTGTTGTTTCACGAATTTGTTCCAGGCTTCTTGAAAATAATTAGAGCAGATGATTACTGTATTCCAATACCACATTCGCCTCATCTTTCAACTAATGAGAATATGGGGAGGCTTCCCTTATGATTTAAATCTCGAACTGATACACAAAGACGAACTAGTTTCCAATAAGAAAAAGCCTTTTCTAAAGCGGAATATGCTGTACACCATTTGGTCATTCATATTAATTATAATAGCTACAACGACCTGTATTATAAATATAAACCTTTTGAAACCAAGTGCAAACCGTGCTATCTCTCTGGTAGATAATACAGTGAATATCCTGTACGTCATCAATGCCACAGTATTGCAATATTACTTAGTTTTGTCCGTCAAAAAACTAGCCCGCATAGCAGTCCTCTTAAGATATGAAATTGTAACTCAAGACTGCCTTTCAAAACGCCATTTCATACCAGTGTATGCAGTCTTTGCTTTGCGCTTTTACTTAATTGTTTTTCTGATTCGCCTTGCCGTCGACAACTTGAGGAATACCTCTGACGGGCTCCTCATTCTAAACAAATTGGCCTTTCATGTTTGGATCTTTTTTGTTCCTCTCCATAACGTCCCAACAGGCTGTTTCATTTACTTGATTTCTAAAACATTGTCTGAACGGTTAGACCAAGAGATCAAATGCACATTTGGAGAAAACGTTCTCAATGAAAATTGTTTTATTGAAAATGGAATAGAAGAAGACACAAATGTTTGGTATTCATACTTGAGGAAAATTAAATCTAAAATGTTGCCATCTAAAACAAAGAAATCTAACACTATGTGTCGACCGGGTTGAGGTCAATTGCATCAATACAACACAAAATACAAGAAATGCAGACAGAATCTTTGATAAGAAAATGAAAATGGCAGATAGAATCATTGATAAGAAAATGACAGACAGAATCATAGAAGAAAAAACAGACCGGCTTCTCAAGTTTATAGTGAGAATCGATTTAGTAGTGAAAGTACTGACACAATACGAGAGCATTCCGATTATCCTGGTTATCATTCCGTATTTCGTCAGTGCAGTTAAAAATATATTTCTAGTCATTGCAGAAGGAATTCAAAAAGACCCGTCAGCAGTGATGCCGGTTGTCGAAATTATTACGACTTTTGTTTTTGTCCTGTGCTCCCCCGATTCTCTAACTGCAAAGGTGAGTCATTACAATCTTCTGTAAAATATGTCGTTATTGTATCACAGTTGCACAAACTGCTCCGTAGGCTAAGGTTCACCAATATGTCACCTGTTTGTGTGCATAGAAACTACTATATTCTGTTCATAACTAAGTTCACCCATCCGGCACCATGGCACCCAGCACTTCCTAATTATATAACTCGTGTTCAAGCATAAAAGAGATAATAAAAGCTGTTGGATAACCCTGGCATCTGCCTCGAGTTTACTGTCATTTTCAGATTTCATAGCAAGCTTCTATCATTGAACAACACAAGCCCCAAGCGATTCATTTATATATTTCCTTATTTCTCCTTTTATTACCGATTTCGAAAGCTTAAGATTGTTCGTGAAAATCTAATTTGCAGAGAAATTTTAGAAGAAAGTAACAATAAGTGAGCAAATAAAAGAGATTAGAATTCAAATGAGCTCAAAGCTACGGAGTGTAAATGCCAAAACCTTGCTCAAAGTTGTCATCGGAAGGAAGTCGACTCTGACAATGATAAATATATGCTCAATAATCGTCCATTGACTTGACACAACTTCTTGGTTTACCTTTTAGAGGGAAGATATATCATGCCATTTTTTCCTAATTTTTTTGCATGTTCATTTGTGATGGCAAATAATTTTTCTACTCCATTAAACCTAACTGCATAAAAAAAGAAAACAAAATGGAAAAAAGACTAAGTAGAAATGATTAAGTATTCATACGCATGTTTTCATTACTATTTCAGTTTTTATTATCATTGTAACTACGTTTTTTATTGCAAAGCTACGTCCTGTCTGCTACATTATTATGAAGTGGGGGCGGACGTGTTGGAGGTCTCTCTCGCGTTTCTTCACAGAAAAGAAGGGTTTTTCGTCCTTGGTGATTATACCTCTTATAGTAAGCAATGTGTTAATAGTGTCTCCACGTAATACCCGGCGTGCAAGCCGGAGAGTGTTGTGCAATTGCAGATATTCTAATATTCTTTCTGCTCCAATCAGTGCCTTAGAAATCTTTCAAATCACAGCTACTCGAGGCCTATTGGTCCTGGGAAATGGGTAAAAGAATACAGTGTATGTGTTAGTGCTTGACCCTGCCCTTACCACAAAAATGTCATCCGACCAACCTCCAGCCGTTGTGCAAGTGTCCCTGGCACCTCTGTGCCCCACACACAAGTTCCGTACTCCCGAACAATTGTCTTTTCTTTATACAATACCAATCGAACCGTTCCGACGTCGAGTCCGCTATACAATCTGTCAGTGATGCCTTCTCCGATGAGGAAATCAACGTTGTATATACGAAATGCAAAGATCTGATACCAGAAAGCATTCTCAAGCAGCGATCCGCGAAGAACTTGTCCTCTCACAAGAAAATATCATATATCACTAAGTGGCTAAGGACCTGCTCGGTGGAAATCTACGCCGCTGACCCTTACAATCTGCCTCCAAAGGGGCCTGCTGACCTAAGCCTACCTGCGGTGTACCACACGGCAGAAAATGCCTTCCAAACAGCAAAATCCCTCTCAGAAATAATTGGAAAAAACTCGGAAAAAATCGAGAAGACAAATGATAATTTATCAAGTATCTGGGACTTGATCAAAGGACTACAGGATTCCCTAGACAGTCTTAAAACGGTGGAAACAAATAATCTCACACGGATCTGGGATGCAATCAAAGGAGTGCAGGGATCGATAGACAATCGTGCAGATAGCCACCAGACTCCTATGGATGCGGCATCCAGTTTTTCCTCGCCTCCCAACAACACAGAAGTGCCCCCATCACCTGTAGACCGTTCTGAGGGGACTGTCGGTCTCCCAACCTCTTCTCCCTTCCCAGTGCCTCCGGTGGAAGATAGACCTCCAGTGATGATTAACCCCCTCGTGATCCTCCCCACCCTATCTCTCTCCCCCCCCAACCCCCCATCGCAGATGCAGATGAGAGTGGTCATGAGGGGTCTGGTGGTTGGCAGATACTAACAAGCAGAAAGAAGAGAAGAACCTCTCGTTTGGCCACTGGACCGGAGCCCAACATTCGTGTTTCACCTCGCCCGACACCTGAGAAGAGATGTCACGTAGCAATTCACAGTCTGCCCTCATTGGTGACGCTAGACTCCATAGTGTAGAGAGTCAAGTTTCTCACTGGCTCTGACCCACTCATCTCTCACGAACTCCCATGCAGAAGTAAGCATAAAGTGGCTTACAGGATTACCTGCCTATTTCAACACCTCGACGTTCTTAAAGGCGAGAATTTCGGTCCTAATATATTAGTTTCAAGATATAACCTAATCCGGGACCAACCACCTCCAGGGGAACTTCTGACACTCCAACCAGGGTCATTTCCATCGCAAGTGCCAGCCAACTGCCCACGGCGAGTGACTCTCCACTCCCCCTGGCTAACCCCCCATCCACCCAAATGACCAGCGCATTCATCTCCCACCTTCGTGAGTAGACATGGATACATTAAACATAATCTCTTGGAATATTTTTGGCCTCAAGCGGAACATTCCTCTCCTAAACATGTTTTGCAGAAATTTCAATGGCTCTATTGCATTGCAAGAAACGCTCCTCTGGCCACATGACGTTGTCATGTGCGATTCAATTCATGAAGACTTCAGAACCTGCTTGACTTCATTGATACAAGTTACAGATCAAATCATAGCCGGTCGCCCGAAAGTGGGCCTTTCTTTCCTGTGGCAAAAATCGTTAGACAATATGATAAAGGTGATGACCTACAGGAGTGACAGATAGCTGGGGCTTCAAGTGACAGTAGAGAACTCTAAAATCCTAATAATTAATATTTATATGCCATGGGAAAATAACAATAATTTTGATCATTACTGCATGATCCTAGGGGAGTTACACAGTATTATTCAAGATTCTCCTGCTGATCATATTTCTGTAATAGGGGACATTAATTCTCACCCCACAAAACAATTTTATAATGAACTTACTCACTTCTGTCAAAATCATGCTCTCCCTCCCTCCTGCTATTAATATGTACATAATAGAGCGGACGCAATCACAACCTCCTAGCTGGACCACTGCATCACATCTTCACAACTTCATGATTCTATTATGACCTGCAATATTCGCTACGATCTTGCGACGGGCTACGATCACATCCCATTACAGGTGTCATTCAGTACACCATCCCTCCCTACCGTGATCCCACTAACTGACCGCCCACCAGCGGCAAACTGGGATTTTAAAAACCAACAGAAAACCATATACTTTCGGGCGACCATGGAAACCAGGTTGTGGTCAATATTTCAACCGGCAGACGCCTTACTTTGTACCAACACAAACTGTAGAAAGGACCACCACAGGAGGGATCTGAATGAATTCTTTTCGAACACAATCTCCGCTATGGTTGCTTCGGGCAGGACTGCCTATAGATTTCGTCAAGGTAATTCTCGTAATATACCTAGTTGGAATGACTTGGTTAAAGATCTGTATACACACTCATGAGAAATGTTTTTACTGTGGAGGCAAAATGGTAGCCCAAGGGAAGGACACACTGTATTGCTAATGAGGCAGGGGAGAGCGCAATTCAAACTTGCTCTTAAGCACTGCAGGTTAAATGAAATCAACTGAGAGCCGATGCAATGTCTAAAAACTTGAAATCCGGTGATTACCCTCGTCTTTGGAAAGATATCCAGTCCTTAAATCCCATAACTAAAAAGCTATCACAGAGAGTAGGGGAAGCAGTCGGAGACGAAGCTATCGCAAGTATGTGTGGTGATCACTTCAGCAATATCCTGAATTGCATAAATGATCAAGCTTCCCGAAGGGATGTAGATAACCTACTTACTGACAACATTCAATTTCATTTTGCAGACCATATTACGCCAGGTAACATCAGCGATGCCATAAACAGCCTACCTAATAATAAATCGCCAGGCTGTGATGGTCTTCCCGCAGAGGCTTTCACATTCTGCCATCCGATAATTCACATTTTGCTAGCTGCCCTATTCAATGTGTGCATAATTCACCAGTTTCTTCCAGACTCCCTACTCTTAGTTCACTTGATACCATTAATCAAAAACAAGCTAAAGGATGCAGCTGACCCTGGCAACTACCGGCCGATTGCAATCACAACAATCGCATCGAAGATACTTGAGTCGGTTCTTCTAGTGAGACTTCTCCCCTTTCTACACACCTCTGACAACCGGTTCGGGTTTAAAGCAAACCATTCAACAGACACCTGCATCTACATACTGAAAGAATTGCTAAACTACTACCTATCATCAGCCTCTCCTGTTTTCCCTTGTTTTGTAGATGTGAGAAAAGCATTTGACAGAGTAAACTACCTGAAGCTCTTCCTGAAGCTGCATAAGAGGGGCACACCCCTATATCTAATTGGCATTTTACATTGCTGGTTCTCCACACAGCAATTCTGTGTCAAATGGGGTAACGTATTGTACACCTTCGGCTCCCTAAACGGGCTTTGTCAAGGGGGTATTCTCTCTCCATACCTGTTTAATATGTACACAGATGCCATGAATGTCAAACTGAATTCACTCCCAATCGGATGCACTGTCAATGAAACAATTATAACCTCTGTTACGCCGACAATATGGTTCTGATTTCCCCATCAGTGCAAGGCCTCCAACGACTCATCGACACTTGCCGCCAATATGCAGAGGAATTTGATATAATCTACAACGAAACCAAGACCCCAGTGCATGTCGCTGCTCTCGAGATCGCTTAAGTATATTGCAGAACCACAAATTTTCCTCGGAAACCATCAGCTGGAATTTGTGCACGAATTTCCGTATTTAGGTCACATTATCACCGACGACCTAAAAAATACGGCAGATATTGAACAGAGGCGTCGTAAACTAGGTGCAACTGGCAACATGGCTGCAAGGAGGTTTGCCTTCTGTCACCCAGACGTGAAACTGCTGCTCTTCCGCTCGTACTGCTACAGTATCTATGGGTGTTCCCTCTGGACGAACTATACCTGAGAGACCATGAGAGTATCACAGTTGTGCACAATGACATTCTGAGACGCCTCACAAACACTCCACGCTACCACTCCGCCATACAGATGTTCATAGAAAACCACCTGGACAATTTAAAAATCATTGTAAGGCGAACAATGTCCAGTCTGGTAACCCGAGTGAGAAACAACAGCAACTCGCTCATACAAAGCACCCTAAGGAGTGAAGCAAGAAGATCTAAATTGTGGGAAACATGGGAAAATGAGGCGTTTGTCCCCTAAAGGACTTAATCTCTCTATTGGCAGGATGTCATCTGCAGATTTTGTCATTATCATATTTATTGCTGATATTTTTTTTTTCATTATTACTGTGATTACTATCAAGTTAAAGTTTCTTTTTACATTCAATTTTCGTATATAGCCCTCTGGACCTCATTGCTGTAACCACCTGAGGTCTGTAGTTGAAATCTTATATAATCTGTGCACTAACTGATATAATCTCTCAATGCATTTTTTCTCACCAATATTATTACTGTAATTACCATTATTATGATTACTATCTTTTATGCTACCTCAGCTATTTTGTGGATAAGTGCTGATTACTCATTTTTTTTAATGATGTTGTCTCATATATCTAGATTGTGTATGTTACTGTCTGCATTTTGTATGTTCCATGTATATGGCCGTGGGCTGAAATAAAGGATATTATCATTATTATACCTAGTGAACCGTCGTAGGGCAATCATATTATACCTTTCTCGGACGTTTCGTCGAATATACAGGAAAACTACATTTTATAATAAACGAGTAAGAAAAAGTCCGTAAAGTGTTTTTGGCCCAATCCTGTTTTCTGTACAGCGTATAATGCTGTATGAGCCGCGGCCCATGTAAATTTCAGCTACGGCTGGTGGTTGCCTGTCCTATAGCGTTGCCGGACGCATGATCAAGGCTATTTTACCTTGAATTAAAAAACTACTAAGGATAGAGGGGTGCAATTTGGATTGTTTGATGATTTGAGGGTGGATGATCAACATACCAATTTGCAGCACTCTAGCCTCAGAAGTTTTTAAGCTCTGAGGGCGGACAGAGAATATATGGACTAGAAAAGTGGACGGACAAACCAAGTCATCTCAATAGTTTTCTTTGACAGATAATTAAAAAAGGTCGGTTTATAGCATATGAATATAATTGTTTTAATATAAATGGGTATTATATATTTTTTTTTTATGTATTATCCTAATGTTAGTGGCACAGCAACTGATGTGATGTGAGAAGGGAGGTCCAAATATTCAAAGATATTGACTGAAAGTGACCTCACGGATGCATCGCAAAAAAATATAAATAAATAGAATTATGAAAGTAAAATATGTATGTGCTCTTAATGTTGAGTAGATATTAAAGGTATGCGAATTGCATATGGTGCATCAATCTATGCAGGAGGCATAATTATCATAGATTCTATTGATATCAAATAGAGGAACATATAAAACAGGAACACCTGACTTACAGGGGTTTTGATCAGTTTGCGAAAAAATTAATGCAGTCATTTGACAACAGGGAATTATTTAGATATCTAAGAAATCATGTGAACTTGAGTATTTCACTTAATAATGAGATATATTATTTTTGCATTTCGATGCATCTATAGTTCATGCTTTGGAAAATATTCTTATAAATAAATAAAAACTGAATTATAATCATACGAAAAAATATTGTTTCACAACAATTCTTTGGCACTTTACTTTTGTTTTTGTTTATCATTATTTTTTTTTTCTACCATTTTCCGGTTTCGTTTTTTTCTTTTTTGGTTGTTTTCTAATCCAAGGAGGACGGGCGACGGGGTGGGTTCCACACTCTTCCGCTTCAGGGGGATTTAACCAAAAACCTTGGGTGCGTTGATCCAAGCCATCTCTAAACAGGTAAGTCAAATAAGTTCTCAGTGATAATTCAAGCAGAGAAGAAACCTGTGTTGCCTAATACAAATCGTCTCTTGACACTCTAGTAATGTCTTGCCTGAGTGTTAATACACACACACACACACACACACACACACACACACACACACACATATATATATATATATATATATATATATATATATATATATATATATATATATATATATATATTTATATATATATATATATATATATATATTGATCTATATATATATATATATATATATATATGTATATATATACATAATATAATATATATAGATATATATATATATATATATATATATATATATATATATATATAATATATATATATATATATATATATATATATATATATAATATATATCTAATATATATATATATATATATATATATATATATCATATATATATATATATATATATATAAAGATAAATGCCACGAAGGAAAAATAAACGAAGGAGTCTGCAAGATCTTTCGACTTTAAAATTCCTTTACTGAGCAGAGATACTGACAAAAATACGAGAAAAGACAATACAAGAAGGTTCGTATAACTGACAGATAGGGATTATAAAGGGATTAGTACCTAGAATCCGACACACCTGGAAGATAAGAAACCTTCCCAAACAAGCATAAACAATGGGTGCAATTAAAGGTTTAAGACAATTATCTCAGATACAATCTCCAGACAATTAAAGGATTATAGGTGACAGCTATTCGGAACTTGGTAAACAAAACCATATTCACAAAACATGACAGACATACATTACAACAAAATTTAATAACTCTAAGGCAACTGACTTTTATTTAAGTCAGTAATTATATCTTTGAGGTCATTCTTAAACATGTTACAGATACAAGGGTCTAAAATGAAAAGGCCACGACTAACATTGAAATTACAATGAAAAGTAAGTTGTATTAAAGCAGATTCTAAAAGATTTCGTGATAAGACATCTCTTGACCATGCAATTACTGAACTATCAATCCAATTAATTCTGTGGTTGTTTTCACTTAAATGAATGAATAATGCATTAGAGTTTTGCTCAGTTTTTACAGAGTATTTATGCTGGCTTAGCCTTACTTCTAAGCCTTTGCTGGACTGTCCGAGATAGAATGAGGGACAATCCATACATGGAATTTTATATATTATGTTGTTGTTTTCTCTGGGGCCATTTTTTATTAACATTCTTTTTAGTGTGTTATTATAGGAAAAAACAAGGTTGACATTAAAAGCTTTTAACAATGGTTTAATGGTTTCAAATCCGTTAAAATAAGGCAAACTGTGAATGTTCTTAGAATTTTCTTTTTGTGGGTTATTTACCGTATAAAACTTTTTGAAGGCTTTATTATAACAAATGTCTAATATATGTGAAGGATAGCACAAATCTTTCCCTATTTTTCTTATGTATTCAATTTCTTGATCCAAATATTGTGGACTGGCAATTCGCAATGCTCGTAAAAACATAGAGGAAAAAATTGATATTTTTATATTAAGATGGTGGCCTAAGAAGAAATGAACATAAGTTAAGTTGTTAGTCAGTTTCCTATAAATACTGAATTTACATTGAAATGGTTCTCTATGTATCAAAACGTCTAAGAAAGGGAGGCAATTGTCTTTTTCTAATTCTAGAGTAAACTTAATCGATGGTACCTGGTTATTTGATTTAGAGAGTAAATCATTTACATCAATACCGACAGGAAGAACAGCTAAACAATCATCAACGTAACGATACCACTTTACAGGAATATGAATGATATTAGGTAAGTAGCGTTTTTCAAAGAATTCCATATACAGGTTTGAGAGCAATGGTGATAAAGGATTTCCCATTGCCATGCCAAAAATTTGTTGATAAAATTCACCATTGAATATAAACTTACAATCACAAATGCACAAATTCGTAAGTGAAATAATGTGACTTATAGGTAGAGGTATTTCATGCTGAGTTAGTTCATTGCTAAGATATTCTAAAATAGAGTCTATAGGGACTTTAGTAAAAAGAGAACATACGTCAAAACTAACGAATCTATCAGTAGGGCAAAGAGCTATTTTGTTTAATTTGCCAACTAAATCTAGAGAATTATATATATGAGAATCGAAGATGGTTCCAAGTAACGGGGACAAGATCTTAGTGATATATTTCGAGAATTTATATGAAATTGAACCAACAGTACTGATGATAGGCCGCATAGGGTTATTTTCTTTGTGCGTTTTGACTAATCCATATAAGTAAGGTAGCGAAGGAGATTTGACTGACAATTTGCCTAGTAGTTCTGTTTTATCTTTAAGGATACTTTTCACTATGCTATTGAAGTTTTTTATGACTTGATCAAGAGGATTTTTTGTTAGTTTTTTATAAGTCACATCATCATCCAGTAGGGCTTGCATACGTGATATGTAGTCAGCTTTATCTAAAATTACTATACTATTCGACTTATCAGGTTTTGTAATGTGGATAGTATTGTCCTCTCTAAATTAAATAACCAGGTACCATCGATTAAGTTTACTCTAGAATTAGAAAAAGACAATTGCCTCCCTTTCTTAGACGTTTTGATACATAGAGAACCATTTCAATGTAAATTCAGTATTTATAGGAAACCGACTAACAACTTAACTTATGTTCATTTCTTCTTAGGCCACCATTTTAATATAAAAATATCAATTTTTTCCTCTATGTTTTTACCAGCATTGCGAATTGCCAGTCCACAATATTTGGATCAAGAAATTGAATACATAAGAAAAATAGGGAAAGATTTGTGCTATCCTTCACATATATTAGACATTTGTTATAATAAAGCCCACAAAAAGTTTTATACGGTAAATAACCCACAAAAAGAAAATTCTAAGAACATTCACAGTTTGCCTTATTTTAACGGATTTGAAACCATTAAACCATTGTTAAAAGCTTTTAATGTCAACCTTGTTTTTTCCTATAATAACACACTAAAAAGAATGTTAATAAAAAATGGCCCCAGAGAAAGCAACAACATAATATATAAAATTCCATGTATGGATTGTCCCTCATTCTATCTCGGACAGTCCAGCAAAGGCTTAGAAGTAAGGCTAAGCCAGCATAAATACTCTGTAAAAACTGAGCAAAACTCTAATGCATTATTCATTCATTTAAGTGAAAACAACCACAGAATTAATTGGATTGATAGTTCAGTAATTGCATGGTCAAGAGATGTCTTATCACGAAATCTTTTAGAATCTGCTTTAATACAACTTACTTTTCATTGTAATTTCAATGTTAGTCATGGCCTTTTTTCATTTAGACCCTTGTATCTGTAACATGTTTAAGAATGACCTCAAAGATATAATTACTGACTTAAATAAAAATCAGTTGCCTTAGAGTTATTAAATTTTGTTGTAATGTATGTCTGTCATGTTTTGTGAATATGGTTTTGTTTACCAAGTTTCCGAAATAAGATTGTCACCCATAATCCTTTAATAGTCTGGAAATTGTATCTGAGATGATTGTCTTAAACCTTTAATTGCACCCATTGTTTATGCTTGTTTGGGAAGGTTTCTTATCTTCCAGGTGTGTCGGATTCTAGGTACTAATCCCTTTATAATCCCTATCTGTCAGTTATACGAACCTTCTTGTATTGTCTTTTCTCGTATTTTTGTCAGTATCTGCTCAGTAAAGGACTTTTAAAGTCGAAAGATCTTGCAGACTCCTTCGTTTATTTTTCCTTCGTGGCATTTATCTTTATTTATGGATTTATCACGTTCCTAACTTTCGTGATTCAGTTATACATACATACATATATATATATATATATATATATATATATATATATATATATATATATATATATATATATATATATATATATATATGTATGTATATATTTTAGTAAACCTGAACTGACGAAGAAAGATCCTCTGAAGGACTTCCAGGAATTAAGTAAGGGCAAGAATTAAGTAAGGGATAGTGCCGTCATTGCACCTAACATGGTGCACTGCAGGCATTAGTAAAAGGGTGTCTGCAGTATCCTTTTAGCTTCTATCCTCACCCACTTTGTAGCTTTTCTTCAATCTAGCTTTCCAACCTCTCGGACTATTATTTCTGTTCCTTATAATTCATTACACTTATTTTGTGGATCTCTCTTATCTTAATGTCCAACCACTCTAATTCTCTCTTTTAGTTGTCTCAAGGACTGATTAGCCAACATTGCCCAATAATTTGGCCTGACAGCCAAAAGTTCATGACATCAATCAGTCCTGTGGAAACCAGAGTAAAATCGCTCACGCGCATTTCCGTTTCCTACCATCACAGATGTCACGTGTCATTCATCAGCTGGAAAACGAAGCCCCATTTTCTCCTTTCGGCCTTTTTTCAATGGGACGCCATTGCCTCATTCCGGTAGGTAAGAAAAAAATTCAGATAAGACATTTTAATGAAAAGAATTCTTATTCAACCTGAGTTTCTCGAATTTTGTTTTCTATTCCATGCGAAACTTCTGTTAATTCTATTAAGATTTATGACCTTTTACAAAAATTTCATTTCAGTCACGCCATTTATACTTTTTGGCTATTATTTAGTTTAAATGAATGGAAATTTAATTATACTAAATTGACTTTTTATTTATGTAGTCCATAACATGCCAAATAAATGAGGTGTTAACTCATGTGCTAAACATATAGAGACATGCATATTATGTCGTGGTTACAGAACAAGATGTAATGTGATATGCACATTCAGTACTTTTTCTTAGTCCTGATAGTGAAAGAAAGAAAGCACCTTTCATAAAAAAAGAACAATTGGAGAGCCACTGAAAGCGTGTGGGTGTTGAGAGACATTTTCCATCAAAATAGAGTTCATATAGTAAAACATGTTTTGCCTTTCTACTGGAAAATCGAATACATAATTTCTTACGGATTTTTTCGTCAATTATAATCTTTCTGGATAATGCATGGAATTCGATTAATAATCTCATTTATTTTCCAGGTGATGAGCACAATAGCTACATACATCGTCATCATCTGGCAGTTCAAACTGTCAGAGACGGACAAATGTCCAGATCACTGCAATTCAACGCTTTTCCGTGAACGAATTTGAATTTCACTTTCCACGTTCTTGCTATATTTCCACGTTACCTTAAACGTTATGGATTGAGTGTAAGAGAAACCACAGGATAATCACAACACTCAGAGTAATTTAGCGCTAAGGTGTTTCCGTGTTTATTCTCGCATCAGGATGGTTAGTTATCTAAGGTTGTAGGTAAAAGCTTATTCGGAAAATCGAGAGAATATCAGGAATGCTTTTCAATTTGCCATGTAAAAATTTTAACAGGTTGTCAAGAGGTGATTCTAAAAACCATTATATGATATGGAAAATAACGGCATGAAAATCAAGATTTCAAATATAACGCGTTCAGTTATAAATAAGACAAATAAAACCTATTCAACTAATAATGGATTAACAGCACTATTTATCTCAGTTTCGTATCCTTTGTTATTTTTTTATAAGTTCATAATGTTATTCAACTTTTGAATAGCATTAGATTTATCGGCCTTTTTTAATATGCAATTAGTCATCTTCTTTATGATGTTTTTAAGCCTGAAGAAACTCTGGCTAAGACAACCAGAACATAACACCTCACGCAATCTCTTTGCAAATATTGATGTCTGCAGAACATTATTATGTTCCTCTATAGTACAAAAAGGCTAAGAAATGTTAACATATTTCAAATTACCACTAATAAAAAAAACTCAAGCATTAATCCAAAGTCGGAGAGATTGACTACAAAGACCAGGTTAGCAGGCTAAGCCCAGTAGCTTCAGGCAATGTGATTTTTCAGCCTGAATTGAATCTTCGTGCTAAAGCTGTTACAACATTTACCGAGTTCACCATAGCAAAAGTCCAACATCCATAATTTACCAAAACCTATTCTGGTTGCATAAAAGAAATCCCTTATAAAGACTGTTGGTTCTGTTTGATATATCTTACCGGAAGTGTTTGTTTAAATACGTATGCATTTAGTTCAGAGCATTTCGGGTACATGAATATAACTGCAAATTTTTAAGCAAATTTGACCGGTTGTTTGTTAAATATGGCATGTTTTCATGTCGTATCTTTATTTACCGAATTGTTTGTTAATTATGTATTAGAATCTTCGCAAAACAAGTAGAAATATTTTGGTGTTCAAAATCCACTACCTTTAAACGGTTTTGTATATAAGGAAAATTCTCCGAGAAAGGAAGACGAGCGCAAACAACACAAATTTCCACCTTCCACCTTTCTCTCTCGACGACTGAACCATCTGTCTCGTTCCGGAGAGCGGCAACACAGCCTCGCCTCCAATTTGATCAAAGAAGAAGGCGCTACATGTCCTCACATTTCGCACTGGTTGGACGCACATAGGGAAAGGATCCACGATCCGTGATACTTTGCCAGGTCACCGGCACACAGAAGACAACTGACCAGCAACAGCATGGTAAAAAAAAAAAAAAAAAGCAACCCTTCATATTAGCACTTATCGCCAAGTGCAAAAAGGCCCTGACCGGATTGCATAAATACCCAGGTTTCTCCTGTGCCCATGCACAATGCCAAGTGAAGAAATAAATTGCTACGAGGCAAAATAAATAGATAAATGAATAAATAGATAAATAAATAGACAATAGAAAATAAAAAAGCCACTAGAAGACGCTGACCAATCGCCCTAAAGCATTACAACGACTCCAAAAACTAAAAAGAAAATTCATTCTAACCAACTGAGCACATGCCATATCGTATCCATTAGAAACAACGCCACAAGCTTCCCCTAACCCCTTCCCCATACAGGGGTCCTTACCCAGGCATCGCCAGGAAAAACAGAACTTAAAATCACTCATACAGCGAGGACTGGGCACAGGTGGACAGGCTCAAATTAGCCCAACTTATCCAGGTTCGTGGGGCAATGTAACAAAAACTGCAAATAGCCAAACGGGTAGCAATACACAAAAAACAATGCAAGTGAAAAATTCATGCACTTGGGCGAAAAAATGTACTGAAATCGATTTACATGAGTATGTCTGAACAGTGGCAAAAAAATTTCAATTAGAATAATGTATACAAATAATAGATTATCACCATCTACTGCTATTGTATAGATAAATATTTCCCTGTATATCATTTATTGTTTTAGAAATTATGTATATCTCAGTTTTTTTGGGTATTGCATGCACTGATGCATGTATGCAATTTCTTACTTTGTATTCTTTTTTACAATGTTCTTAAGATTCCCAGCAATGTTTACCTATTTGACATTTCTAAAAGGAATGTATCTTTTTATCCTTCACAATTTCCTGTATAAAATGGAAAATATTGTATATAGTTTTCCCGTGTTTGTATCTGAGTTAGACGACATCCCTTAGCATAAGGCATACCCATAACAATTTCGATATAATCATTTTTTAACGGTATATCTACAACTTTTTTTTTTTGAATCATCTCTTACACGCAGTAACATATTGACACACAGAGAACGCAGCTTAGTAACAGTGTAGAATGGTCACACATGGCATTGTCAAAACAACAATGCTTAGCCTTTTGTTCATTTTTAAGAATAATAACCTCCTTCATTTTTAAGAATAATAACATCCGAGGCCATGCTGGATAATTGAAATTTCCGGATATGATAAAAGAAAACCTCTACAGATTTAAAACGTCAACTTCATACCTTACCCCACCTTGTCACTGCAGGTTAACTAGTGTTGAAAAGTTTATGCATTAAAAATATGTTTTTAAACAACAACAAACAAACTTGAATCTAAAAAAAAGGATGTTAGATATAATCTACCACACCTTTTTTCCATATTTGCAACATACATTTTACGCTTATACACAACACAAAATACAGTAGTTACTCTAGTATATTATAAGGTACAATACACAGCCACACTATACGAATATGTTTCACCAAACACAATATATGGTAGGTGCTGTACAATCAGAATACATAATGCTGCATCACTTTACAAAATGTATCGCTCTGTCCCCCGCCACACCACCCCCACCCCGCTCTCCCCCCGGCTTTTTTTTTTAGTCCAGATCTTAATTAGTTTGAGAATTTTTGGTTGATATGAAAAGAAGACAGATTCAATAAAAGCAACAAAAATGGAACTGCAAGGAAATTCCTTGTATTTTCCCTGGATCAATATGAAATATTTCATTATTTTTAGATATGAACAGTCCTTCCTACCGTGTTATCAGAGTAGCATCTGTACAAAGAGTTTGCAAATAAAACATATGTGCTTAGAGTTTGGCATACCAAATGTTGCCAGAGTATCACCTGCTTAGAGATCTTTTTGTTAAAAAAAATTCTTAAGCTCACAAATAAGACATGATTATGAAACATATGATATTTTTGACTTCTTTCTTAAATTAAATACAGTTCGCTCACTGAAGGGTGGTGAAATGCTCCGATGGATTAATTTCAGTTGGCACACAGCAACACCGAATGTTGAGAAGACCAGTTTGGGTGCACGATAACTTCTAAATCTTGCATGTGTAAATATTCTTTTTAATATCATCAAAAAACTTTTGACTGAAATGGAAAGATTTCACAAATATGAAAGATAATTCAGATATATCAGATAAGGAAATAGGGAATACCGTTTTTGCAACTCAATGGTTTAATGGGATAGGCCTAGAGTGAAAATTATCGATGTTTTTGGGACTTACACTAAAGATCAGGATTGAACAGCATCCTTAAACTGAAACTGATTCGAGAAATCACTTTTATTAAATATATATTGTATAAGCTCAATTTACTGTGGTTTTTCCCTTCATGATGTTTGAAAAAACCTAATGGCTTATCTTTTGATGTCGCTCTTTAATTATATATGAAAGCATTTAATGAAGTTTTATTATTTAGTTTCCCTTCTGTATGAATTTTTTAATGTTACATTTCAATTCGACTTCATGCCCACTATCAGTATTATCTATCAATTATTGCTGAAGTTAATTATGCATTGAAATACATTATTATTGTTTAATTGTTTGCCTCACTATGAGGAGTATAAACATTTCCCTCTCAAGGGGTGAATAATTCAGTCCTCAAGCATATGGGCTTAGAATTACCCCAAATGGACAATTCTAGGTCATTCAGCACTGTGATAATTATCAATTAGATATTTGCAAAATGATTGTAAAATAATATATAGCACAAATACTTAGAGAAAAATCACTTCATTTTAAACAATACCCCGCTTTTCACAGATAAGTGTGTACCACTAAACACAATTACTTTGATGAGACTATCCAGCTTTAGAGAAATGAGTCGGAACTTGACTGATAAATGAATGATATCCAACTTCTGTTGTTTTCCACAGAGAAAAGAGGATATAGAACGATAATGATAAAGATAAGAATGATTCGGAAAAATGAATTAGAGGTCAAAATGAGAAAACTTTATGGAACAAGCTTTACATCTGATGATTTGCTGTGCAACTAACATTGGAAGAAAAATATACATAAACTCGATGAATAATAAGATTTTTATTTTTTACACTTACTGACAAAAAAAAAAAAAAAAAAATGTGGTATTTCTAAACATAAAGAAGTAAACTGCTTACTCACCGTTTACCCTTTGAACGATTAAAATGTGCCATTGGAAATATGGTACAATAGGATTGTGTCGTATGATAAGTGATATGAGAAACACACAAATCTTATCCTTCTCTAGTGTAAATTAACTATACATTGCGCATAACTTGTTATGAGTTCTGTAGTTTCAGATCGTAATTCAGCATGATTACTGCCGAGTCATGTAGTTATTTATAATAATAATTAGTTTTCATACTTATGGTTCTTAGAATGATGGCCAAATTGAATGAATATTACCCTAACAGAATGCCATTTTGCTGTCGTCACCACTGAGAAAATATAAAGATGTCAAAGAAATGGTGAAGCGGATTGTGCCATTGTTATTGTTTTTAAAAATCTTCTGGGGGAATAAGGCTTTCATTATAAATGTTCATATATTCATTGTATC
Organism: Macrobrachium nipponense; assembly: GCF_015104395.2. NCBI lineage: Eukaryota > Metazoa > Arthropoda > Malacostraca > Decapoda > Palaemonidae > Macrobrachium > Macrobrachium nipponense. Next base: position 39,247,626 of record NC_061110.1, on the reverse strand, counting down.
AAGCACCAACTATTCTCTCTCTCTCTCTCTCTCTCTCTCTCTCTCTCAGATCACAGTCACGCATAACAGAATTCGATCACCGAGAAGAGAAAGGAATGGGATGGTTGTTTTATGAAAACTAACATTTTCCTTAGTTGAACTAAGCAGTACATTAAATACGATGTTGGTTGGTTGAACTGGAGATATAGGGGTTAGACCAGTGGTTCTCTACCTGGGGGCCATGGCAAGAATTAAGGGGGCCCATGGTGGGCTGTTGAAAATTATACATTTCTAAATGATATTAGGAATCTGAATAAAAAAAAAAAAAAAAAAAAAAAAAAAAAAAAAAATAAAAAAAAAAAAAAAAAAAAAAAACTTGTATCACTCGAACATGATTCTGCTCTTGCCCTTTTCAACTACCTATTTATGTGAGTCTGGTTTCTCCACTCTTCTACAAATCAAGAATCAGAGCCGGTACCGATTGGATGTGGACCACGATATGATATGTGCATTGTCAGTGACACAACCTCGGATTCGTCAGCTGAATGAAAAGAAACATATCAGCCTTCCCACTGATGTGTGATAAAATATGCAGACGTTAATTGAACTTTATCTTAACCAAATTCAATTTTGCTATTGTCCGCTAAACTTCTGTAGTCTAGTGATGTAAGATAAGCATCTCACAGAAATTTATCAAATATAAGATAAATTATGTCTGTAAACTTCGTAATAAGGAAAGGGTGTTCTTTTCATCAACATTTAATTATTTTTTTTTTTTTTTTTGCCTTTTTTGATTGGGTGGGATTTGGGAGAAAAATGAAATGAAGCCACACGAATGTTGAGAATTCATGAAGGGGGGAATGGAGTTAAAAAGGTTGAGAGCCACTGGCTTAGACAAAGGATAGAGAGAGAGAGAGAGAACGAGAGAGAGAGAGAGGGAGGGAGGGAAGGGGGGGGGAGAGAATGAATCCCATTCGTGAGCAGTGAATCTGTGAATAACAGACGTTTTTATCCTAATGTGTTCATACTGTAAAAATCTTCTTGTTTTCCCTTCCGGCAGAGTTTACACACACACACACACACACACACACACACACACACACACACACACACACACACATATATATATATAATATATATATATATATATATATATATATATATATATATATATATATATATATATGTAATGGGGAGATCTCCCCCCCCCCCACATTATTCATACTGGTAAGCGTGTAGCTCGAAACCGAACGTCAGGCAAACCAATACACCCAGCTTCTCTCTCTCTCTCTCTCTAAGCAATCTCTCTCTCTCTCTCTAGCACCGACACCTCTCTCTCTCTCCCCACCTCTTTCTCTCCATTCTAACAGGTAATGAAAATGAGAGTCGCATCATAACATTAACATTTATTAACAATGAATAAATAATTAATTAATCAAGTAATCAAGTCTTACAGACTAACTCAAAAAACCCCCAACAGTAAAATGTCTAATAGTAATGATAGTCACCATTAGTCACCAAAAAGTCTACACCCATCTGGGAACTCTTTGTCCCCCTCCATTGCCAGTTCTGCCAGAACCGTCTGTTTCAAAGACACAGAACACATCCCGGTAAGTACACACACAAGATTAACAATTAGAGATTAACAATCAGACATTACCACAAAATGACAAATAGGTAACAAGCCACTCTTTGGCTAAAGTAATCTTAACACTCACCCAAGCAGTCAGAACACTATAAACACTATGTAACAAAGACTCCCAGTGAGCGCCACGGCATCTTGCCTTTCTCTCGAAGACGCCTCTATCAAAATCCCCCATAGACTTGGGTATTCAACATTATTAACAGAAAGAGGTGCACACGCACACACGAACACACAGTTCGTTAACGCCTCGCAACACTAGTTGCATCCAGTTTCACAAAGGCACTTTGAGAAGAGTTCATGAACTTAGTACATTGACTTGTCTAACTAAGCAGTTTTACCTCACGCCACCCATAGAAACTAATTCATCAGCTTTCTCGGGTCGTCGCCTCTCCACTGTTCTTCACATTCCATAGGTCACAGAGAACACACAGACAATATATTATCAATCAAAAACCCTAGGCCTAATAGTGCTCGGCCACCTCATGCTAGCCCCCGCCAAGCAAAATAGCTTATATAATCTAAAACACATTGGCCGGCTCAAAATAAAATATAAGTAATAACTGCACGTCTCTGGTATTATAAAATAAAGTCTAATCACGCTTTATCTCCAAATAACACTAGACGTATTTTCTCTCATTTTTTCTGCATTTCGGATTCTTGAATATCCCTCTTTGCTTGTCTGCAAGTAGCTGCTCCTGTAGCAGAATGTAGGAAGACGGAACGCCTCCCTCATTGTAGAAGACTTCTCACGGCTTCTGCAGATCCCCAAAAGACACGCTGTAGAATTCTCGCGATCATCATCGTGGAAACTCTTGTAATCACCAAAAACGGCAGCAACCTCTCTGCACGGCTGGTGGACGTCTTGCTGGCGTCGGGAAATGACTTTTGGTGTGTTAGTATGTCAGTCAAGTCTTTGGTCAATCTAAGAAAATTAACCTAGACATACTACTTCTATCAAACAATGATCTCAAAAAGTCAGAAATACTAACTGAACTTCTCCCAATTAACTCCCTTTAATATGACTACTAAATCATAAGTCATTATCACAACTCTCAAAGAAAAAAAAACCTCCAGCTCTCCAACTCACTTCTTCAAACTCACACATCAGCACACACACAACTCAGAAATCACAGCAACTCCACGGACTTCTGTACTCACATTTCAAACTCGAATGTTCTCATAAAAAAAAAAAAAAAAAAAAAATCGTAATGAACCCAAAGAAAAAAAAAATAATCACGTTACACACCCAGACCCAAAAAATGTTCTCTCAAGCTCTGATATTACAGCAACCCACAAAATCAGTAAAAATCTCCAATGTTTAACAGCAAAAACCCCTTTACTGCTCAACAATTAATCACAATGAAACTTAATGTCAAACTCCCATTTACGTAAATAACATCTCCCGATAAATCACATCTCCCGGTAAAAAAAAGAAATGCTATTTAAGCTCAATCCCCAATTACATCTCTCATAGGAAAAGGAAGAAAAAAAAATGTAAAAAAAGGATAATCACAAATAGGTTTCCCCAATCACAAAATATATAATACATGTATAATATGCATAACTCCTGCGTTTTTCCCAAGAAATGCTCCATGTAAAGCCACAGAATTTGCCAGAAAGCAAACTCTTACACATGCACTTTCGTGAAATGCTATTATCAACATTTCCAGATATTGCTAAAATTCTGATCTATCATCATCAGAGGAAAAAAGTCAGCACACAGTGGACTCAACACAGCGTTTGTCAGCAGAAAAATCCACCTGCGGACGTATGCTCAAACAGCAGCATAAAAATGTCCAGTCAGACACATAAGTTTGGAAAACTCATGACTCTATAGAAAAAGGTCTAACTGACTCATTTCACAGAATTAACTCCAGGATATGACTAATGTGTTCAAAAATTTGTCTCAAAGACTTATTCTCTCAACATGACTTTGCCCAAGTATATGCCTCCAAAAATAACACACTTGTGAACATAAAAATGCACACATCTCCATAGGACTCGTAATGCAATAATGCCACTCATCTCTAAATAGTCACGAAACCAAAGAGAAAGAACCACAGAAATCTTCTCTTGTCTCCAGAAAACAAAACTCCATAACCACAAAAAAGGGTCACCCGCCAAAGATTAATTCCAACTCCATACACAATTATGTGACACCATGTTAATAAGAACGCCACTCTGGATATAAAAATATTTCCTCCATTTGGTTAATAACCACTCCCCCTTATATTTCTCTCTTATTTCTCCAATAGCCACATGTTAATAAAAAACCACCACCACTTCAGGAATAGAGAATAATCACCTCTATTTCGGCAAATAAAATTTATTTACCTCTATTTTCCCAATAACTCCATGTGGAACAAAACAAGGCTCCAAAAAATATATCTCCAAAAAAATGTGCACTCAAGGCATCTAACTCACACACTCACAAATATTGCCCCATAATGTGTCTCCATTTGCAACAAAGATGGCTGCAAAATAATTGAACTAAACATAGCTCTCATCACATTGGCAAATATCAAAAATGGCCAAAAATATATCTCCAATATATTATATATCAAATTATAACTCCAAAATAATATATACCTCCAAGTATAACCCCAAATATATCTCAATTATCTCTCCAAAACAATATATCTCCAATTCTCCAGAGGATAACTCAATGTTATAGTAAAAAACTGTAAAACTCTCTCCATTTAGCATAACTGCTGAAAAAGGGAAAAAACTCGGCAAATAAAAACTGTCTAGAAAATTCTAGAAAAAATCACCAATGTGCTAGAACTTATTATAACAGAATTCCAAATTCACAGTGTCTTAGCCAAGACTTCTCCATATGTACTACGACATAGGCCACTAGAAAACTTAACCAAGTTTCCTATCTCTCACAAAGTTGTCACAGATACAACAAAGGTATTGTGCAAAAAAACTCACAATTTCTGGAACACAAATATCCAGAGTAAAAAATGTAGTGCCACTACGTATGCATTCAAAACATGCAAGAAATTTTCCCATATATTTCTCTGCAGCATTAAATAGCTGAAACACAAACAGGTTCCCGAACAATGACTCTAAGTCACGAACTGAGATATTTAAAAAAATATTCACACCAACTGGAGAGAAAAAACAAATTCAAATTCACCCTTGGTAAAGACTTGTGTCAGCGATGGCTAACTTCCAAAAAAGGAGAAAAGAAAAATCAATGGCACTGTTAACTATCTCCTGTAACTCACTAGATGTCAAGCAATTATCTGCTGAACTCATAAAAAAAGGAAAAAAAACTAAAATAATGTGTTGTTAGTTCCACCCAAAATTCATAAAAAAAAATTTACCACCCTTTACAGCATTATGGCACCTACGTATTAGTATACAAAAAAATCAGTATCAGAAGTATCATTATCAGCAAAGTCACCAAAATTTGCTATCATCAAAATCACCAGTATCAGTATACACAAACATCACCAATGTCAATGCTTGTCCATTCTCCAAAAATTCAGCACAAAACTCAGCAAAGGTTCAGCAAGATTCAACACAATTCACCAAGATTCAGCCAGATTCATCAAGATTCAGCAAAACTCGTCCCTCGCGAATGACCGAAATATTCTCCAAAGTCACAAAAACTCAACAAATAATTAGCACAAGACTTCTCCCATTAATTCATTGTAATAATTCTCCACAAATAATTATCTGTAATAATTGTAAAATAATCTCCCATGAAATATCTCAAATCTCTCGTAAAACAAGTCTCCCGTAATGATAATTATACTTAAGCAACCCTCCCGTAACACATCTCAAGTGTAATAATTATTAATAATAATAATAACTCTCCATAGTAACAATTCTCTTGCAAAAATCTCAAGTAAAGGTAAACTCAATTAGCATACAACAGTATTGCTGAACCTCATGACACACAATTTCTCCAGATGCAACATCATTTCCACACAACACAGATACAACACTAATCATCGGCATTTCAAAGTAATTTCTCCAACACAATAAAAAAAAAATAATAATAATCTGTGTCTCCCCAATATATTTGTCTTCGAAAGCACAAGGAAAACATACACCCATACAATGCATTTCAATTCTCTTTTATTTCCTTTTCTCATCATCCAAGGGAGAAAAAAAAATCTCTTTTCTAAAAAAAAAAGACTCTACGGGCGTTTCACTTCATCAACTAATCAATCAGCTGATGTCTCAGTATTCATTGTCAAGGGCAAACCCATACCCCAACACCCCGACACAAAGAAAAAAAAGGAGTTCACCCCCAATGAGAAAAAAAAACGTCTTTATACACCCTCATATTTTAAACAAAGACGAATACGTCTATTATAAACACGCGTGAATAAAGAAAACACGTCACTTCTGCTACTATGGGCAGAGAAAAAAAATTTTTCGACCTCTTAAACCAATCCCAATCCACTGAAATATTTAAACAAAACCCTCCCCTTCAAAACAATAGTTTTTAACACTCACCACTCCATAATGGGAACAAAAGAACTCGGAATTCGTGAAATGCACGGCAGTGATACACGCACGATTATCTCGGGATGCACTCGACACATCACAAGCAAAAGTCACACTGATTGCGCCCACTGCTCCTAGGCTGACTCCCTGGGAGAAATGCTGAGTCCAATAAAATCCTTCCCTCTCCCTTCTGTTACCGGACGGATAGATATTTCTCATTTTTTCTCATTAAGTAACTGAAAATTAACAGTTTAACGATTTTCCACAATCCCACAAAGGCTTTGTCATTCAAAAACTATCGCTAAGCCATAACCCATAACCCCTTTATTTTCTAACTGGTCACCCATCTCTTGATTGGTGTTCCTAGGCATAAAAAAAACTCTTTTATACCACTTTTAAACCGCTAGCCACCAAATCCTGTAATGGGGAGATTCCCCCTCCCCCCCCCCCCCCATTATTCATCTGGTAAGCGTGTAGCTCGAACCGAACGTCAGGCAAACCAATACACCCAGCTTCTCTCTCTCTCTCTCTCTCTCTCTCTCTAAGCAATCTCTCTCTCTCTCTCTAGCACCGACACCTCTCTCTCTCTCCAAGCAATCTCTCTCTCTCTCTCTCCACCTCTTTTTCTCCATTCTAACAGGTAATGAAAATGAGAGAGCCGCATCATAACATTAACATTTATTAACGATGAATAAATAATTAATTAATCAAGTTATCAAGTCTTACAGACTAACAGTAAAATGTCTAATAGTAATGGTAATCACCATTAGTCACCAAAAAGTCTACACCCATCTGGGAACTCTTTGTCCCCCTCCATTGCCAGTTCTGCCAGAACCGTCTGTTTCAAAGACACAGAACACATCCCGGTAAGTACACACACAAGATTAACAATTAGAGATTAACAATCAGACATTACCACAAAATGACAAATAGGTAACAAGAATTTTTTGTTCAACATGTCTATCATGGATAGACAATGTTATTAAATCAAGATTGAATGTACAAATAGTTGAGGATGATGAAGAAGAGGAAGAGGAAGAAGAAGAAGAAAAAGAAGAGGAGGAAAAACGGAAGAGAAGTAAACAAAAAATGAAATGACAGAAAAAAATAAGGAAAACAAAGAACAGATAAAAGTATGGATGCAGAGATACTCATTGATACTACATATGAGGCAATAAAGCAGCATACCTACGAAGAAATAAATTACGATATGACAACAGAAAAGCAAATCCCGAAGAGGCTCTACCCAGATCTATACAATGACGGGAAAAGAGGAAAAAATAGACAAGAAAAGACAAAATCTGCAACCTTTTGAAAAGAGGGAATTGCAGATTTGGAGAAAAGATGTTACTACAAACATCCTAAGATATGTCAAAACTATGAAATATATGGTAAATGTGCATACTTAGATGGATATGGGGATGATTGCAGAGATCTGCATCCAAAAATATGTAAAAACCTAAAAGAAGGAAAAGGATGTAAGTTCGACAAAAAATGCAAATATATGCACCCTGTAGCCATAGAATCATAATCAAATAAATAACCAACCAAGTAATAAAATCCAAAATAAGAAAGAAACAATAAAGAGAGGAAATCAAGAATAACAGGTAAAAGAGAAAAGCAAACCACCAATGAGATATGCAGAGGGTGTCAGCAAAAAAATTTCAAAGCATCAGCTCCGAAATTATACTCAAGAGATAATAACTGTATTTATTATGCAAGAGGATATTGCAGAAAGGACGGAGAAAATTGCAGATTCAGACACAAAATGAATAATTATGATGAAGGAAGATCAAATATTATGGAAAAGTTGGTTTTTTTAATGTCAGAATTTCTGGAAATGAAAAAAAGAACAACATACCAGAACAGGAAAGAGACATGGGAAAATATCCTTATTACTACCAGTATTAAATGAAGGAGAAAACACGCAAACCATCATAGTGATGAATGCGCAGGGTTTAGTTACGAGTAACTCAAAAAGAAAAATAGAGTACTTAGAAGAACTAACCCAAAATGAAAAGAAAATAGATTATAATGAATATAAGTGAAACCTGGTATTCCCAAGAGACTGGAATGATGATCAAATAAAAGGGTTCCAAACTTATAGATCAGATAGAAAAAATAGGAATCAAAGGGGAACCGCAATATATGGGAAAGACAAAAAACAAGGAAAAATATATGAGAAATATAGTAATCAGAATGTGAACTAATAGCGGTAGAATTTGAATCTGAAAAATTGATGAACATAGTAATATATAGACCTCCTAATACTAAAGAGTTTGACTTAATAATTGAATTAAATTGGATGATATATGTAGAAATCACAAGGACTGGACTATTCTCCTATCTGGTGACTTCAACTTTCCTTTCGTAGAATGGAAAGAACGAATAGGAGATTGTGGTTGTACTTATACATATAAAAAAAGAGAGTAATAGTAGTGCAGAAGATAAGAGGCAATTTGAAAAGCTATTAGATATGCTACTAGAATACAACATTCAACAAATAAATCACCTGACAAACAAGAAAGGAAAATACTTTAGACCTAGTATTTGTGAACGAGATGAATTATGTTAAAGAAATAATAGTTTATAATGCGAATATTTCAGACCATAATGTCATAGAATTAACAGTTCATTCCAAAGCAAGTGAAAATAGAGATAAGCAAGAAATGAAAAAGTGGGAAGGATATGGAAAATACAACTTCTACAGTAAAAATATAAAATGGTCAGAAATTAATGAAGAATTAAACAAAGATTGGGATAACATTTTCGTAAGTGATGACATAAGGGTAAATACGGAGATATTATATAAAATATTGGAGAAAATAGTGGAAAAAATATATACCGAAGAAGAAAAGTAAACATCATTCCTGCATACCAAGAGACAGAAGGATCTTGTTCCAGAAAATCAGAAAGTGGAAAAAAGGTCTTGCAAAAGAAAAAAAAATGCATGGAAAGTTATAGAACTAAAAAGTAAGATAGAAAATGCAGAACAAAAGATTATACAATCAAAAGAAAATGAAAAACGGGACTTGGAAGAAAAAACCCTATTAAATATCAAGCAAAACCCCAAACTATTATACTCATATGCGAAGAAGATGAATAAAAGAAGAATAGAAAATAGGCCCTCTGAATTGAAGGGAGATTAAACGAATGAAAAAAAGGGAAATTTGCAACATACTGGCAGAACGATATAAGAGAGAATTCACCCCTAGAATAGATAATGAAGATAATGATATAGAAGTAAGGGATGAAAATAAATAGTGAATATTTAGCTGACATAGATATTAATGAAGCTGATATTGTGCAGGCTATTAATAAGAAATTAAAAATGGAGCTGCTGCAGGGCCTGATGGAATTCCTGCTATTTTGTTAAAGAAAGTAGTTCATTATCTATCGCAAAGCCACTTGCAATATTATTAAGACAAAGTGTAGATACAGGCAAGATTTATGATGAGGCACAAATTAGCATATATTTACCCTACTTTCAAAAGTGGATCAAGACTAGAGGCAAGTAATTATAGGCCTGTGAGTCTAACATCACATATTATGAAAGTGTATGAAAGGGTATGAAGAAAAATATTATGAAACATTTAATAAAAAATAATTTATTTGTTTAATAAAGGACAACATGGTTTCGTACCCGGAAAAGTACACAAACCCAACTGTTAGTCCACCGTGAGAACATATTCAAAAATATGAAAAGCGGAAATGAAACAGATGTGGTTTATTTAGACTTTTTTTGTTTGCAAAAGCTTTTGATAAAGTAGACCATAATATATTAGCGAAGAAAAATTAGAAAACACAATATCGTGGATAAAGTAGGAAGATGGTTAAAAAGAATTTTTAATTTTTACACAACAGAAAAACAGATAGTTATTGCAAAACGACGAGAAATCGGATGAAGTCAGGTAATATCCGGTGTGCCGCAAGGTACGGTGTTAGCTGCAATACTGTTTGTTATTATGATTGAAGACATAGACAATAATGTGAAGGATTCGGTAGTGAGTAGTTTCGCAGATGACACAAGAATAAGTAGAGAAATTACTTGTGATGAAGATAGGAAACGCTCTACAAAGAGACCTTAACAAAGTATATGATTGGGCAGAGGTAAATAGGATGGTATTAACTCTGATAAATTTGAATCAATAAATTATGGAGACAGAGAAAGAAAGCATATAAGCATATAAGGGGGACCTAATAATGGAGGATCCATAAAAATAAGGAAGCAGTTAAAGACCTTGGTGTGATGATGATAGGAACATGTTATGCAATGATCAAATAGCAACTCTGTTGGCAAAATGTAAAGCAAAAATGGGAATGTTGTTTACGGCACTTCAAAACAAGAAAAGCTGAACACATGATTATGCTTTATAAAACATATGTTCGTAGTCCACTTGAATATTGCAATATGATATGGTACCCACACTATCAAAAGGATATTGCACAAAATAGAGAGTGTACAAAGGTCCTTTACAGCTAGAATAGAAGAAGTTAAGGGCCTAGACTACTGGGAAAGACTACAATTCTTAAAATTATATAGTCTGAGAAAGGAGAGAGAACGCTACATGATAATTCAGGCATGGAAACCAGGATAGAAGGAATAGCAGAAAATATCATGGAACTAAAAATATCAGAAAGAGCAAGCAGAGGTAGATTAATAGTGCCCAAAACTATACCAGGAAAAATAAGGAAAGCACACCGGGACATTAATCCACTACGCACCAGCATCGATAATGCAGCGTCTATTCAATGCGTTGCCAGCTCATCTGAGGAATATATCAGGAGTGAGCGTAGATGTGTTTAAGAATAAGCTCGACAAATATCTAAACTGCATCCCAGACCATCCAAGATTGGAAGATGCAAAATATACCGGAAGATGTACTAGCAACTCTCTGGTAGACATTAGAGGTGCCTCACACTGAGGGACCTGGGGCAACCCGAACAAGATGTAAGGCCCAGTCTGAGGACGAGTACCGCCAAACCCAGTATGTAAGTAAGCCACTCTTTGGCTAAAGTAATCTTAACAATCACCCAAGCAGTCGGAACACTATAAACACTATGTAACAAAGACTCCCGGTGAGCGCCACGGCATCTTGCCTTTCTCTCGAAGACGCCTCTATCAAAATCCCCCATAGACTTGGGTATTCAACATTATTAACAGAAAGAGGCGCACACGCACACACGAACACACAGTTCGTTAACGCCATGCAACACTAGTTGCATCCAGTTTCACAAAGGCACTTTGAGAAGAGTTCATGAACTTAGTACATTGACTTGTCTAACTAAGCAGTTTTACCTCACGCCACCCATAGAAACTCATTCATCAGCTTTCTCGGGTCGTCGCCTCTCCACTATTCTTCACATTCCATAGGTCACAGAGAATACACAGACAAATATATTATCAATCAAAAACCCTAGGCCTAATATATATATATATATATATATAACTATATAATTATTATAGCTTATATAATATTATAATATATCATATATATATATATATATATATATATAATATATATATATATATATATATATGATTATAATCACTTTAGCACGTGATTCGTTTATCACACATATCCACGGGTGAAAAATAATAGACAGGGTGTAGGTTCTGACCGGTTTCGGCTTTATTTTCCAGCCATTGACAAAGGACTGATACATAGTATTAGAATTCACAAGTATATATACTACAGAGACAGTACTGACGATCATACAACCGTTTGAGACTGCAGATCCACCCACAGGCAGGTGTTAAGGTAGGAGTGGCTTTCAAAAATCCTTTGGCTAAAATTTACAATAAATTCTCAAGGGATACTACCGATTAGGGTATCAACTACTGCCCCCTTACTGTGTTTACAAATATAATAATCCTAGTTCAGTACATTTCTAATGCCTACCTTAAAATTTAAACAGTTTACAAATTTCTTTCAATATTAAAGGATCAAGTTTATACATTCCTTGACTGATCTTCATATTATTATTGTAACTTTCTTTTACAAAACTTGATTCAATGATACTCCTTTCCATTGCATTATTAGAACATACAAGCTTTTTTGCCCCTTCCCAGTTAATAGCATGATTGTTCTCACTAACATGTACAAAAATACCACTATTTACCCGTGCATATCTCACACATTGTTTATGTTGTTCTATTCTTTTTTTCCAGTGCTTTCCCCGTTTGACCAATGTAAAGGTTGTCACAAGACTGACACGGAATTTTATTTAAACATCCTTTAACATTGTCGGGGGAGTTCTTAATAAGTACCTGTTTCATTGTTTTATTGTTTTTAAAAACTACATTAACCCCAAAATTCTTCAGATGGGATATCTTTCAAATTATTATTATAAGGTAGTACAAGCAAATTTTTGTCGTTGTAAGGTTCTTTTTTATTTTGATACATGGTCTTTTTTGCCGCTTCTAATGCATTATTTAGTACACTATCTGAATATTTCAATTTCTAGCCTGTATTCCGAATCTTATCTATCTCCTCATCTATATATTCTGGGCTATATACCCGTAGTGCTCTTAGAAACATAGATGCAAACACTGATCTTTTTACCTTATTGTTTTCTCCAGAATAGAAATGTACATAGGAAGAAATATTAGCAGGTTTTCTGTAAACACTATATTTAAACCCACTACTATTTTTCCATTTCCATAGTAAATTTAATTGATGCTACTAATTGATTTAGTCTGGCAAAAAAGTTATTTACATCTTTGTTCTCTGACCATACACAAATTATGTCGTCAACATATCTAAATCAAGGTACATTGCGTTGAATTATATTGTTTAAGATTTTTTTTCTTTACAAAAAATTCCATATATAAATTAATTAGCACTGGAGACAGAGGGTTTCCCATTGCCATACCAAAATTTTGAGAGTAAAATTTTCCATTGAATTCAAATTTAGTCTTTTACACATAATTTGATCAGTTCAATTAAGGTGTTTTTTGAAAATGGAATATCCAGCTGTTTGTTTCCTAATAATTCCGATAGAAACTCCAATAGATCGTCAATAGGCATCTTTGTGAATAGTGATACTACATCAAAGCTCACAAGGTTCGATTCACTATTAACTTATATACTATTTAGTTTATTTATCAAGTCCACATTATTCTTTATATTGGCATTAGAGATGTTACCTACCAATGGGTTAAGGATATCCACTAAATACTTCGCTAGTTTATAAGATGCGGAACCCACTGAGCTGATAATTGGTCTGGCAGGGAAGTTTGCTTTATGGGTTTTTATCGTACCATACATATACGGTAGCGATTGAGAGGTCACTCACAACTTCTTTATAAGGCTTTCGTTGCCTTTTAGCAGATTTTTCACTTTTTTATTAAAACCACTATTCACACTGTCTATCGGGTTCTTATTTAATTCTTTATAAGTACTATGATCACCCAAAAGACTTTCCATTTTTTCTATATATTCATTTTTGTTTAAAATTACTAAGGCACTCGATTTATCTGCTTTTGTCATGTATATATTTTTATCTGTTTTCAGTTCATTGATGGCATTCATGAATCTTTTGGGTATGTTAGTGGTGTCTGACTTTTTCATACTTCCATAAATCACTCTCTTAATTATGTTCAGGTAGCACAACCCTTTAGTAATTTCTACACTATATATACATCCAGTTAATAAAGCAAAATTTAACCCATAGCCTATAGCACTGGTTACATTACTATCCAGATTTTTTTTTGATAAATTGACAACACATTCATGACTGGCGTTGATAGTCCAGGGGCTTCTTTCGATTAAGAGTTTCATTTTTTTGTCGTGTTTACGTTTAAGCTTCTGATACACTTTCTTCCTCAAATTCATATAACAATATTCCTGTAGAGAATCTTTCCAAACCGGTGGTACTGAGGCTTCAAAATTACGTCTTTTTCTCGATAGATCTTCAAAATTCTTTTTAGTTTCCAATGTCTTAATACTGATATGTTTTACCACCCGGTTGGTCTTCTAATTTTGACAAGGACTTAGTTATCATTGATCTTGGTATCATTTGTTCATCACGACATTCACGTAGAAACCGCAGGTGTACCTTGTTTGTATGAGCTTGATTGAGGGCGTCTGCAAAGTCAGTGACAGCATATTCCAAGATGGGAAAAAGAACACAATGTGTGAGATATGCACAGGGAAATAGTGGTATTTTTGTACATGTTAGTGAGAACAATCATGCTATTAACTGGGAAGGGGCAAAAAAGCTTGTGTGTTCTAATAATGCAATGGAAAGGAATATAATTGAATCTAGTTTTATAAAAGAAAGTTACAATAATAATGTGAAGATCAGTCAAGGAATGTATAAACTTGATCCTTTAATATCAAAAGAAGTTTGTAAACTGTTCAAATTATAAATAGGCATTAGAAATGTACGGAACTAGGATTATTATATTTGCAAACACAGTAAGGGGGCAGAAGTAGTAATGAGATGTCCAACCCCGCCTCCCTGACACCTGTCTGGTGTGGACTGGTTATCTGTTGGGTACCCTAATCGGTAGTATCCCTTGAGAATTTATTGTAAATTTTAGCCAAAGGATTTTTGAAAGCCACTCCTACCTTGACACCTGCCTGTGGGTGGATCTGCAGTCTCAAACGGTTGTGTGTATGTTCGTCAGTACTGTCTCTGTAGTATATATACTT
>NC_061110.1:39220375-39225375 GCF_015104395.2 Macrobrachium nipponense | reverse complement strand
AAGCTTGGTACCAAGTTCGTTGCGATCAGGTACTAAGCCTTACTAAGCATTGCTAAGCATTTTTCCCAAGAGGGAAAACCAAATCTCATAAAATAACCAGTAAGACAATAAATTTCTCTGCTAATGATAACTGCACTGCGTATTTTGTAGCCAGTTAGAATAATGATGAAAAAACAGAGATCCTTAGTTTTCTTGTCATGCCAAGAAAGATAAAAAATATAAATACTTTTTACTGTGTAGGTGTTCTGAGAGCAATGATTGAAATATTATTATCACATATTATCAATACATCTACAAAGCAATTTCATTTTATGAACTTAACTTATAGACAGAGCTAATTAAGATGCTAGGAATATATATGGAAACTTATTTCGTTTAGGTTGCAAATAGACCAAATAATACCATTTTACTTAAACTAAGGGTATTATACAGAAGAATAATACATAGTGATTAGCTTTTTTTTTAAAGTCTTCCATAAACAATTAATTAAAATTCGGGGAAGAGACGAGCCCAGGGCGCAACCGAAAGACATTTGATTATGTTTTGCGTTAAAAGTAAAAACTTGATCATTAATGCACAGCTTGATTAAGTCTACTAAAACCGAGGAGGGAAGTGGTATGAATATACATTTTCTTATTTCCTCACAGAAAAACCATTGGGTAGACTCCCCATCAGCCGTGGTAAAAAGACTACATCGTATCTTATCTTCCTCTGATTAAAAAGTATTTTACTTTCTCGATAAAAGACAAACATATTTTGATACGAGCATTAAAAACATACCTAGCAACATGGAACCATTAAGCACCACATATCCACCTTTCTACCAGGTTGAACCGAACTATTAACTTTAAGTTAAGAATATTAATACATGTGGCCTGAAGCCTACTCTAAACATGGTGGAACATGTTTTGAAACATAAAATCTGGAAAACACCTTGCAGTTAATATCTTTTTTTTCTTATCCACAATGTTTAAGATACTGATAACTTTTTATCACATCTTGAAGACTGTGGATGTCAGACTCAGAAAGAACGGTAAGTTAAGTTAAAAAATAATGATCGTAAATGAATGAAAAGATTTCTGTTGTTAATAATGTTACTTAAGAAATGGAATTTTGCATAGCAACCTTGAAATGCAATCTCAGTTTTTGCATCATTTTGTGGAATAGGAAGTCCATGGTTTTAGAGCATTCATCGTGGACCATTGGGAAGAGGCGGCGCATGTATTAGAAATTTAAAAAAAAAGGAACCACTTCGTTCAACCTCGATCCCATTAGCTATGATGTTATTAGATTGTTAAGTTTTCGTTTTTCAATAGGATCCAATTAAAGTAATAGCATTTCATCCTTGTGATCAGAGTGAGTTGCAAGAATTATATTGTCTTTCAAGGTATTGCGGATTATTAATTTTATAGTAACGCCAACGAAAATAAAAGGACATATTATGTATTAACCTCAAAAAATACTTGAAGCAAAAAGTATTGTTTCTGCTGACGACTTGCATCCAACAAATATTTGCGTTAGAGGCGGAGGGCTCTTCCGATCGATATGACATTCTTCATGCACTGCGCTTATCATATGTCTAGTGTTTGCTGGCGACACTACGCGTCCATCTCTTCCTGACCGAAGAAGTTCGATAAGAAAAGGGACATCATTTGAAGAGAGACTTCAGTTTCGCCCGTTACTGCATATAAGGAACGAAGAAAGTTATATCTTCAAGAAAGCCTTGTTTATTTCATAAATTTGTTTACGGCTTCTTGAAAATAATTAGAGCAGATGTTGACTGTATTCCAAAACCACATCTACTTCATGTTTCAGCTCATCCGAATTTGGGGAGGATTCCCTTATGATGTAAACTTTGAATTGGAACTCAAAGATGAACCAAGTTCCAGAAAGAGAAAACCTTTTTTGAAGCACAATGTTTTATACACCATTTGGTCTGTCATAATCATTATAGTAGTGACAACGACCTTTATCATAAATATAAGCCTCATGCGACCAAGTGCAAAAGGTGCTATCAGTTTGATACGTAATGCTTTGAATTTCCTTTTCGTCATTAATTCCACAGTAATGCAATATTACTTAGTTTTTTCCGTTAAAAGACTAGCCCGCATAGCAAGCCTTTTAAAGTATGAAATTGTAGCACGAGACTGCCTTCCAAAACGATACTTCATACCAGTGTATGCAGTCATTGCTTTACACTTTTGCATCACTCTTCTGGTGCTGCTCCTTATCGTCGACGACTTAAGGAATACATCTGACAGATTCATCATTCTGAACTATGTGGCATTTTCTGTTTGCGTTGTTTTTACTCCTCTCCATACTATCCCAACTGGCTGTTTTATTTATTTGGTTTCTAAAACACTCTCTGAACGGTTAGACCAAGAGATCAAGTCTATCTTTGGAGAACAGGTCGTCAGTGAAATTTATTTCACTCAGAATGGAATGGAAGAAAAAACAAATATCAGGCATTTACAATTAAGAAAAATTAATTCTAAAATGCTGTCATCTAAAACAAAGAAATCACTTGCTATGTGCCGGAGGGTTCAGGCCAAGAGTACTTATACAATCCAAGAAATAAGAAATACGGACAGAATCATTGATGAGAAAATGATAGTCTCAATAGATGAAAAAACAGACCGGCTTCTCATGTTCATTGTGAGAATCGATTTGGTAGTGAAAGCACTGACTCAATACGAGAGCATTCCGATTATACTGGTTATCGTTGCGTATTTTGTCAGCGGAGTTCAAAACATATTTGTAGTCATGACAGAAGGAATTCAGAGATACCTGTTAGCAGAGTTGCCGGTTGTTGAAGCTGTTACGACTTTTGTTTTTGTCCTGTGTTCCCCCGATCCTCTAATTGCAAAGGTGAGTCATAATCTGCTCTGCATTATATGTTGTGATTGTATTACAGCTGCACGTAATGTTTTGTAGGCTACGGTTTACCAACATGTCACAAGCATTAGCTATAGAAGCGACCATTATCTGCTTATAACTAAGAACATCCACCTACCACCAAGGCACCCAGCGCTTCAAAATACGATTCGTGTTCAAGTACATTTAGATAATGAAGGTTGTCGGCGAACCCTGACATTCACCGTGAATTCTACAGCCACCTCCGTATTTCAGTGTTGTCATAGCAAGAATCAGTCACTAGAACACTCATGCTACAACCCATATTTATTTATCCACATAATTGCATTTTCATCATCGAAGTCATAGTGCTTAAAATCGTTCATTAAAATCTATTTTACAAAGAAATTTGCTAAAAAAGTAACAAAGAGGCGAAGAAGAAAAAGATATTAGATTTCAAAAGCGCTTTATGCTAAGAATGCAAATTCGACAACTTTGGTAGAAGTTGCCTTCTGAAGAAAATTGACTGTCCGCTGCAAATATAGCTGACTTGTTGGTGATCCTCTTACGATACCTGATCTGTATATTTAGTGTGCACAA
Organism: Macrobrachium nipponense; assembly: GCF_015104395.2. NCBI lineage: Eukaryota > Metazoa > Arthropoda > Malacostraca > Decapoda > Palaemonidae > Macrobrachium > Macrobrachium nipponense. The sequence continues at coordinate 39,221,922 of NC_061110.1, read as the reverse complement.
GAAACAAGAGGTGATATGGTTGCTGGCCTGAAAAAGAAGGTTGTTCAGTATGAATATGATGCAATACTTTTGAGTGTGGTATTCTCCACTTGTAAGAAATGGACCTGACCTTTGTCTCAATCGTGACCTGGGGGTGTAGTCGATGGATTGAAAACCGAACTCCAGTAAAACTAAAACACTATTGGTTTGCAGATCCCGTACAGATTTTCCACTCCATCCTCCGCTTTAGATGGATGGGACTGTATGTTTTTATTAATTTTTCTATTTCCGTTATATCGTGATAATGAGTTTTATTTTAAAAATGCGTTTGGCTGTTAAATTCTTATGAAAAGATCATCCGTGAAGCTTCATAGGCTCTCATGTGCAACCTTTCTTGGAGGGTTCCTTGAACGTAAAGAAAAGGTGCCTCTAATACGAAAAATAGGCTGGCTAAGAGCTTATTAAGAAAATCATATTTGTAAAATGGAATAAAATTTTTCATTGATTTTATGCATATTTTTCTTCCAATGTTAGTTGCACAGCAAATGATCTGGCGTAAGAAGTGAATCCAGATAAAAAAAAAGTCATTGATAAAAAAAGTCACAGGAAAAAATGACATTAATCGTTCTTAGAAGGGAACCCCAAGGGTTTTAACCTGGTATGTGTATATCCACCTTTGCGGCGTGTTTAGTGCAAGCTCGCTGGGAATTACCGCAAAAAAATAATAATAAATAAAGAAAATAAATAAATAAGTAAATAAATAAAATAAATAAATAAATAAATAAATCATTAAATAAATAAATAAATGAACAGAAGACTAAATGTGATAATGATAATGACCTCCAACAAACATTGTAAATTTTTCCTCGTGACTTTATCACCACGCAACCATCAATCAATGTGACTTCTTGATGTGCCCTTTTCCTAGCCAAAATTGTGACTTTTTCCGTGACAGATATGTGTCTAAAAAAATTCAACAAATTGAATAGATAAAGTTATAGAATATAAAGATGTACTTGCTTGGAATATTGATTTTGTATTAAGGATATTTGAATTACGTTTGTTTCATTAGTCTGTGAGAAAGATACAATCTAACATAATTGTTATTGGGATCATAAAGAGGAATATATAATAATGGGACCTCAGATTTACGTCTGTTTTGGCTAATTTGCAAAAAAATATCCATTCACTTTAAAATAGGAGATTATTCTGAGATCGAAGAAATCTTGTGTATTTTGACTGATAATGACATATATTATTATTATTGTTTTTTTTTTTTTTTGCATTCCGATGTACTTAAAATACATGGTTTGGATAATATGATTAGAAATGAAAAAGATATTGCCCATATAGAATTATAATTAAAAAGTCCTTGTATTTTAGTTTTTTGTATTTGCTTATTTTTATTTTTATTCAGAGACGCGACTGGATTCAAACTCTTCGCTCAGGGATACAACTTGTGAGTGATCCAGTCATCTCTAAACAGGTAAGTCCCTTAAGTCGTCTGTGATTTATTTTTTGTAAACTAGATGTTAATTCATTTATACCTCTAATTAAGACCCATAAGT
>NC_061110.1:39205375-39215375 GCF_015104395.2 Macrobrachium nipponense | reverse complement strand
TATATATATATACACACCAATATATATAGATCTATATAATATTATATATATATATTATATATAAATTATATATAATATATATATAAAATATCTCTGAAAAATCACTATCATATTTTTTCACGGATCGTTCATCAATTACATTTTTTTTAAATAATGCACCGGATTTTATTAGTAATTACATTTATTTTTCAGGTGCTGTGCACAATAGCTACATACATCATCATCTTTTGGCAGTTCAAGATGTCAGAGAATGGAAAATATCCAGATCATAGAAATTTAACTTTTCTGTGAACGAATCTCACTTCAAGGTAACTGATTATAGTGTAAGCGGATACCAAAGGATAATTACGACTGCCAGCAATTTTGCCAAAAGATCTTTCCGTGTTTGAAGAATGGTAAAGAAATAAACAAAAGGACCGAATGGTTAATTATCAATGGTTGTCGGTAGAGATAATTCAGAAATCGAAGGAATGACATAATTTTTTTTCATTTCGCCAAGCAAACATTTGGATAAGTAGTCAGCAGGTACTACTTCTATAAATACATATACGACATAAAAAAAAACAACTATAGAAAGATCAAGATTCAAATATAACGCGTCCAGTTATAAATACGTTATAGAAATAAAAGCTATTCAACGAATGATATAATTTACAGAATTATTTACCCAAGTTTCATGTGTTTCATTATATTATAAGTGAATGTTATATCATAAGTACTACAACTGTTTCCTTTTTTTTATGCTACACATATTAATTAGTTTGAGAGAATAATTAATGATGCGAAAAAGAAAGTCGGGATATTGTTTTTACAAACGAATGGTTAAACGGGAGTCACATAGGCCTAGAATGAAGAGTCACCGGTAACGACATGTACTATGAACGGATTTCGATGTTTGGGGCCGTTGCACTACCTATCAGGATGTGGACAGCATTCTTAAACTGAAACTGTCTCGAAAAAAACACTTTCATTGAATATATTGGATAAACATAATTGCTGTTGTTTTTATTTAACTATGTTACAAAGAACTCATTGGGTTATCTTTTGGTGTCGTTCTTTAATTGTATTTGAAAGAATTTATTGAAGCTTTATTAGTTAGCTTTCCTACTATATGGCATTTTTAATGGTATATTACAATTCGACCTCTTACGTACTATCAATATTATGTATCAATTATTGATGATGTTAATTATATATAGATATAAATGATTTTTCTTTTATTGTTTTACCTCACTATGAGGAATATAATTCGCCCATCAAGGATATGGGCTCACCATTAGGCCCAGTGGACAATTCTAGGAGGCCAATCAGCGCTGTGATGATCAATTATATATTTGCATAACAACTGTAAAATAATACATGGCAAAAATACTTATCAATACAAATCATACGCACTATGATTATAGGATACCCGGCCTTTCATGGATAAGGCTGAGAATCGATAGTCCTAGCCAAACGTTTATAGGTCAATATTCAACATTTTTCATGTATTTTGATTTTAACAAAATGTAATAAATAGTTTTGTTCTTAATGGTGTATACACAAAACATTTAGGCATAACAATTTTGAGATCTAAAAGATACGCTCTCCTAAAAAAAAAAAAAATAGTGCAGGCTGAGTTACAAAAAAAGAAAAGAAAAAAAAAGGGTTACTACAGTTCTCATAAGTGAAACTGAAGTAAAAAAAATGATATATCTGTTAGCTGTTTTTTTTTCAGCCATGTAGTACTTAAGAGAATAGATCACCAGAACATGTAAAAGTCATTTGATAGTTATTTGATTGAACTAACGAGAGGACGCGCTACGCTGCGCCGGGCAGGAGGGCAGTTGAAGGACTGACTCCCTGTTTAAATGCAGCTGCGGGAAGAGGAAGAATGTGTCATGTCCACCCTACCATCCCAATCCCCTCCCTATCCCGCTACCACCCTGGCCGGACAAACAGGTTTTCAGGAGGAGGGTGGAAGTATCATAAAGGAATCCTTACTATTAGTTCATTGTTTGAATTTTTTTTGTACTTTTCCTTATTAATATGTGCGTTTTCCATAGTAAAATGTATTGCACATTGAGGCGTAGAATTTACTGAATGAGTCTATTACAAAAAATAAAATGGGGAAAAATAAAAAATGCATGAAACTATTCTATCGTTACTGTAGTGACTCGAATAAACCCCCTCCCTTCCTCCTTCCCTCCAAGCAATATGTTACATGTCAATAAAACGCTTTCGCTCCGAAAACAGGACCTGCCAGTCAAAAGAGACAAAATGGTAATCAAAGCAAAAAAGTTATGCCGAATAGATTCTATTTTTCTCTGGTTATATATATATATATTATATATATTATATATATATATATATTATAATATATATATATCTGTAAACAGGCGGAGGTTTCTCTAAACCCTCCAACTATACAAAAAAACAACTGGTCCCCTCACTGAAACACCCATTTGCCACGTCTACACCTCTGTACGTCGTTTTTTTGTTAGTCCTTCCTCTGTACTTGACCACTCTAAACGGTTAGGTCCTTCTTTTGTGTTTGGTCAAACTGTGATTGTTTTATTTGGCACTTTAACATTGTGTATTATAATATTTTAGCTTAAATTTTCCTATTGTTAACTAATTAGCTATTGTTAACTTTTTAGCTTGAAAAACTGACGGCCTGCTGGTTGGCTCGAAACGTTGCAACTTAATAAATCATGAGTTCCATTGAACCGCTGTTTGGTGTGCTTCCCACATACCTTCATTTGTATATATATATATATATATATATATAAATATATATTTATATTAATATAGTAATGTTACACACACCACAAACATACACACGCACCTCACACACACACACCCACACACACATATATGATATTATATAGTATAATTAATTCCTTTTTTATAACTCTAGCCATAGAGCACATGAAATAACAAGTTCAGGAGATGCCTAGCTTGAATTATTCTGAATTAATTTGATGCAGTTTTGGTGACAGATTATTTTGTCACTTCAAGGTCTTGCGATTTATATGATACCATATAACTACCACCTTGTATTAACTGCCAAAGTTTTGCTGTAATTTAATGAGTTAAGTGCCATTAACGCATTCTTTCCCTTTCAACGTGTCTCTGATAGCGTCTTATATAACCCTAAATCCATCTCTCTCTCTCTCTCTCTCTCTCTCTCTCTCTCTCTCTCTCTCTCTTTCTCCATCATTTATCACATTGTTTTCATAATACAGATGAGCCTTCCGGATAATTTATTTAAAAATTTCTAAATTTTTGGGGTCATTTTGTTCTTATTAAATCTTCTTTAATTTAAAATCAATTCTAATAACAATGGAGAATTCCTATGCTCTTATAAAAAAAATGCCATTCTTTACTATCCTCATTTCCAAATGAATCTCTCTCTCAGTTACTTTACAGATCCTCCTACTCTATCCCTCTTTTGTCTCATGACCTTCCAATTTTATCCCCAGCTCAAAAGCCCCGTCAGGCTATTGTCATGGTGACAAACGGTCAGGCATCTAGCCGAGGAAAGCATTCCTGAGCGATTCGTCCAAGAATTTGAGAGCGACCTGGAGCATTCGCTACGTGCTTTCGTAACCCTAAACTATTCTTATCGTTTCAAATAAATAATGTTTACCTTCCTCATGTCTATAGCTATTTCCATCATATACTTTTCTTATTTTTTCGTCAGGGAGTTTTCTTGTGCAATCCTCCTAACGATCCTTCACAATCATTCACAAAGAAACTTTATCATTGTATTTTTTCTATGGCATCTTTTCGAGAGCTTATTGTTTTTTGAAATATTTATAATATTCTTTATTTCGATGTGCATGTATCCAGATTGCTAAGGAACCACCCAGAGAGAGAGAGAGAGAGAGAGAGAGAGAGAGAGAGAACGTGCCGCGTAAAGATTTAATACAACTATGTAATACCAATAATGATTAGGATAAGATAAATTATATTATATTGTGTATGCCGTCTGATAAAGTACTCAAAAGGAGAGAGAGAGAGAGAGGGAGAGAGAGAGAGAGACAGACAGACAGACAGACAGACAGACTGACACTGAAGTATGCTCTCTGATAAAATAATGAACATAGAGAGAGAGAGAGAGAGAGAGAGAGAGAGAGAGAGAGAGAGAGAGAGAGAGAGAGATGAACCAGAAAACTATTGTATTTTATTTCAATAAAAGTTTTTGTTTATTGGTTTTATCAAACATTATCTCACTGTTGACTCTACTAACAGTATTCGCTGATTAAGTGTAAGTAGAAATGACAGCACGTTCTTCGTGAGACGCAATGAAATGAATATACATGAACTCCTGAATTTTTGAAGGACGTCCACAGGTGTGAGGTCACCTGTCCCTCAAACGCTAGATTTGTGAATGGCACTCTTATCCTCCGACCAAACAGGACATTATTTTTCTCACCAGCGCTGTTTCAATATCTTACCACTCGCCCTTTCCAATCGTTCTTTTCCCCTCTTGAAACAGAGAGCGTGCAAATGCCTTCATACATGCCCATACAGCCAAAGAACCCCTACACGTTTTTGTTAGGTTTTTTATTATATGAAATTATTATTATTATTATTATTATTATTATTATTATTATTATTATTATCCAAGCTGACACCTAAGTTGGAAAAGCTTCCCATGACAGAAAAAGAAACTAGGAAATAAAGAATAAGCTAGAAAAGGGAAATGCAAAAAAAAAAGAAAAAAAAAGAATGATAAATATAAAAGGAAATATCATATTAATTATGAAGTGAGATACATGTCAGCCTGTTCAACACAAATAGCATTTGCGCCATTACTTATTTTTTGCTGTTCCAATGATTCAACAATATATAGGAGAGCTTGTGAACAATTTGAACACAACAGGAATATCACATCAAACACCTACAATTATAAGGTGGATCGATTATTTCACTATCACTCAGGTGTGTTCAGTATCATCAACCATTGTAATGAGAACAACTTATGAGTACTATGAAAAGATGCAAAAATCTTGCACGCATCCTGAGTAAGCTAGGGTTGGGATCTTGCATTGCTCTTCTAGAAGTCAGGTTTGCTTTTGCTACTCGCATTGCGCTATACCTTATAACTTGCTTCATGTCACTGGGGGGACTTTCGTTAATAGAGAGAATATGCACGTCTCTATATCTAGAAGAAAGTTATGCAGCCATTGAGGCATGGGGAAATGCCACTAGACATGAACACATTCTGCTTATTTTAAATTTCATAATATGACTGTAACTAGCTAGAGATGTAAACACTTCAAAAGTTCTTCGTATTCCATCTATTCAATTCGCGTCTGAACTATATTGAACAAATGTCAGAGAAGTTCATTTTACTTAGAGCAGAAAGTTGTACGTAGAAGAAGTTTGCATCTTACCATAAGGTATGATGCAAAGTTGTAGATAGTAAAACGAAATGTTTGTACTTTAGGGGAAGTAGTTGCGGTGATGAGGAGACTCGCTGAAAAAAAAAATAAAAAAATAAAAATAAGTAAACAAATGAAATTTGAAATATCGTAAAAACTTCACAAAAGGATTATGAAAGACAACGGAAGAACAGCAGTGAATTTTTTTTTATTTTTTTATTTTTTTTTTTTAATGGCGAGAAATATTGGAAATGCTAGAAAGGGAGCAAGATCTAGCATTGCATAAGCAGTACTTTATGATATGCCACATTTGGAGACTCGATGACTTGAGTGGTCCGAGGTAGCCCGAAATAATAAAAAAAAAAAACTAAATTTACCAGGTGAACACAACTAATCGTTTTGATGACTCTCATCCCCTTCTAATGGACATCACATAAAGTTAAGCGGGAACGTTTTCGTAGAAAGAAATGCATTTATTTTGCTCATGAAACAACCAAGGAGAATACTTAAGCACTTGAATTAGCACTTGAGTTTAAAAGCTTATTTTTGGAATGACTACTCTTTTGATTAGCAATATTGTATAAGTTGATTCACATAGTTAACTTACATTGCCACAGCTCGATCAATGAAGTTGTTATTGAGTTATCCAAATAGCTACTGAATACTCATGGATATTTAGTGAAAATTTCTTTTGAACACATAACCAGTCTGTAGCACATCATAAATATCTGACATGTTTGAAGTACAGTCAGGTTTTGGTGTTATCTAGTATGTCTAGGTTTAAGAAAACATCCTTCGTATTATAAATTAATGTGAAAGCAGAGAATAAAAGTGTCCATCCCCCTAAAAAAAGTACCTTAGATTAATGAGGAACAGTGATTTCGGTCACGAAGGCTGATTTGAAGAAAAAAATTAATTATATAGACCTACTAAAGAATTGGGTGCTAAAGGTCTCTCGTGTGTCCGCTATGCTTAAAAAGAAAAAGTAAGAAGGCTTCTCCTCGCCTTTCCCATAGAAACGAAAGAGTGCAGAGGATAAGGGGATCCTCTTCACCTTTTGTTAGCAGTGTAAAGAGCACCATCTCGTGGATGATGGAACTGACAGCAACTTTTCCCTCGACACTTTTGGCGGATATCAAATGAAATTTTCCAAACTCGACTAAACCAATGATATCCTTTCCTCTCTGGAGAACGTTTAGAAATGAGTTTGAAACCACGAGGTTCTGCTCACAAAAGAAAGTGGAAGGAGGTTGTTGATAAAGTTTTTTTTTTTATTTTGAAGTTTTTATGTTTTAAGTGAGGCCCTTCAGCTGACTGCAATCTTTTTTTTAAGATATCTGATCCTTTATATTAAAGACAAAAGTAAGTACAATAAAAACATTAAAAGTGCGGATATCCTAGCTTTTTATTCATCTGTAAAGAAAACCGGGTTCTTTGCCCGTCCGCACTTTTTTCTGTCCGCCCTCAGATCATAAAATATACTGGAGATAGAAGGCTGCAAATTGGTATGTTGATCATTCACCATCCAATCATTAAACGTACCAATTGCAGCCTTCTAACCTCAGTCATTTTATTTTATCTAAGGTTAACCATGATCGTGCGTCTGCCACCGCCATAGGTGCCAACAACACAAGCTAAAGGTTTCTTGGGCCGTGGCTGAGGGTTTTATTCAGCATTATATGCTGTACAGAAAACTCGATTGCACCGAAGAAACTTCGGCTTATCTTTTAATTGTTTAATCGTGTTCCGGTTACACCAATACCCAGGATTTAACATAACTTGCTATAGACCTTTGTTATATACATTTTGTTACACTTTCTATTTTTACCTCAATACCTCTTCGACATAGAGGAATTATAAAAAAAAAAAGGTTAAAAGACTTGCCCAAGGCTTAACGTTCTTCCCAAGCTTAAATTCTCCCGCCAAGGTGGCCTGTGTTGAGGGTTTTTTAATGTTTAAGTCTTCAAAACATCTCTAAACCCCTGATAACACTCAGACAATAATTTTCAGCATCTTCCACCTTTACCTATTAATGTTAATCCTAACATGAACAGTTAATCTTAAGTGATAAAAGTAATTTCAGCAATAATTCCATTTCAGCTGCAAAACGGTGATTAGATAGAGATCATATTCATTGTAAAAAGTTCTTTTTATTTTCTGATTACAGAATGAATGTGAAAATATAATTGTTCAAAGATTCCTTGTACCTGAGTCATGAGATCATGAGATATTCAAATATTTGTCGTTCGGATGAGTTACAACCTTAAAACTATCGATCCAAAAAGGACTCATACTGTTTGTAACATATATTCATGCTTTTAATTAAGTAGCACACAGGTGATATTTTGTAAAACTTGTAGAATCCCCCTTCATTATACTAATGATGGTATATGTTTGCTGTATGTGGACAGTACGTCCTCTGAATATATTTACCACTTTAATCAACATTTTACATATGTTTATGATTTTTCTCTGAATAATGCCACATCTGCCTGGCATACAGTTTTGATTGATCTGGAAGAGAATTAATTGTGATTCGGACTCGAATACCACGACGACCATTTTATTGGTGAATGTGAAAGCAGTCTACGTGACGATAGTTCAAGCGCTGGAGTTTTAGTTGCAATAGTGCTGTTGGATAATGTCAGATATATTTTTTCACATCATATAATGTATCCGAAAATTATGAAGTTATTTTAATAGTGGACAACCTGCACTTTAGTCTTGAGGCTTCTAAATGTACCAAGTGCATTTCTAACATTTTCGTGCTTTTCAAAATAATATGATTTTGATGTAATCAGTTGTTTAAGTACGGACAACATTTTTATTCAAAAAGATATTATGATGAAAATGCATTAATTTCTAGATGCATATTTTTACTACATAAATGAATCATAAGGTAGCGTAGCAATGGAATCATGTACACAATTTTAATATAGATATAACAAAAGTGTTGACATTTAATAGGAGAAGCTCGCCAAAACAAGACACAAGCGAGCAAAGACTTGGGATTTTACTTCTTGTAGTTCCATTTGAAATGTGTATCACTGTAGTGGAGTGATAGACTTTAATTTCTTATAATAACTCAAACCAAACACAGAAGTAAATGATGTAACAGTGTGAATGTAGTCTATCCATCTTTGTAATAACGCTTAGGAGATGAGAATTCATCATTACGGAGATTACATTAGTTATCATCTTTTAAGGTTTCTGTGAAAGTTGGATCAAGAGTTTAATGGAGTAAATCAATTTCCAAAGCACGACCAAATGGGCAAAGCCCTTTTATTGTGGGAAGATGCCACTTGAATCAGTTACCCAACAAAAGCCAATGTTCCTTAATTAAAATGATGGCTCCTGATGACTTCTGCCTTCTTGTCTTTGAGCACATTATCTCGAAAGTAAAGAACAACAATATATGCACAAAAATAAACATCTATTGTTCTATAAATTTTCAGAAGGAAAATTGGAATTTATCCAACCGGAGCATTAGTTATATTGCTACCAGCTCCACTTCAACCTCTAGATTCCTAGAATCACAACCTCCCGGGTGATGTTTATCAGAACTGACTGAAATCTGGAAGAGGATTACTAAAGGATGAAAAATTGCCATCTCATGGTAGCCTCATGGTAGCCTAATGGTAGCTTAGATTGCCAAATTTGTTCTAATTATCTTTCACACTTACTTTATGTCCTGTAAGATTTCTACTTCTCAATAATTGCTCAAATGACTGTATTAGCAATAATATTTGCTTAAAACACGTAGGTGAGTACGCACCTAACAGCCAAAGTAATCAGCAGTTGCACAGGCGTTCTTGTACCTTTTAAAAATCAAACCGCCTTCAGCAACCGTCCAAAGATCACCTTTTCAGTGCTTATTCTACACGAAGTCTTCTCACAACTCTCGTGGCAATGCCTCGTTAAAGCCAATTCATGGTCACTGAGATATATGAAAGGTGAAAAATTCAGTGACGGCCATACCATGACAGTGAATGGCCACTGTTTTCATTCATTATTCTTCCCAACCTCAACTGCGGCAAACCTACTACTCGGAAGGTACGGGAAATTAAATGAAACTTTAACACTAAAACAGTATAATATATTATATATATATATATATATATATATATATATAGTATATTATATATATATATATATATATTATATATATATATATATATATATATATATATATATATATATATATATATATGTGTGTGTGTATATATACACACACACACACACACACATATATATATATATATATATATATATATATATATATATATAATATATATATATAATATATAGATAGATAGATATTATATATATCTATATATATATATATCTACTATATATATATATATATATATATATATATATATATATATATAATATATATAATCTATATATATATATATATATATATATATATATATATATATATATATAGATATCATAAATATCTATATATCTATATATATATATATATATATATATATATATATATATCTATATATAGATATATATATATATCTATATCTATATATTATATATATATATATATATATATATATATATATATATATATATGGGGATACAATCCACAATGAAGTAAAATCCTCTTTCGA
>NC_061110.1:39192875-39195375 GCF_015104395.2 Macrobrachium nipponense | reverse complement strand
ATTATTATTATTATTATTTATCAGACACAGACTTTGCATAAAACAGAGAAAACAGAACAAGATAAACATAACAAATTCGAGGAATCAAAAGCAAGCAAATGGAAAAATGTACATCGAACGATCCCAGCCCGTGCTCCTATTAAAAGCGTAACAAAATGAGAAAGCCCGATTACCCATCTATTTGATTTCCATTTCACTCATGAAAAGGTACCACCCACTTGCCTCTCAAGAGAGAAAAGGTCAAACCACACCGCCAATGATTCTCTGGAAGTTGAGATCTTTCCGTCTGATGACAATAGTACAAGTCACAAGGTGTTTCTGTTAACAACATTCCTCTAGAAAATTTTGAATAAATGAACTATCAAAGTTCGACCACGGTTATTAATGTAACATTTCACGTCTCGATCGAAAAAAGTTTACATTTTATTGAAAATTATTTACACAATTTATTAGAAAAGAGATAATGTTTTAGGCTGTCCTTGCACGCAAATACAGATGGAAAATGGTTTTTGGAAAGTAAGAAACGTGAAATGCCAATGATTAAAAACTGAAATGTCATTAAGAATTACAACGTTTTATATTAATGTATTTAAAACATGGAAGCGGGCAACAAATATATACATAATAATAAAATAGTGTACAACATAAAAAACAACAATTCTTAGTTATACAACTGAGAAATGAAAACAAGAGATAAAAGGCTTTCGATGACGGATTTATAATAATTGTAATATGAAACAAATATTTTTTGTTTTCAAAAATACGTGCAGGTCAGTGAGTAAAAATAAAAGAAAAAAAGGAATATATATATATATATATATATATATATATATATATATATATAGATATATATATATATATATATATATATATATATATATATACATATATATATATATATATATAATATATATATATATATATATATATATATATAGTATATATACATATATATCATATATATATATATATATATATATATATATATATATATATATATATATATATATATATATATATATATATATATATAATATATATAGATGGTGAGTAGTGACTGAACACTGAAACTGGTTAAATAACCAAAGTTAATGACAATTACGAAGTGGTTCTTCTGTTTACTCTCAACTTAAAGATGATCAACCTAGGTCAAAGAGTTGAACACCGACACACAAACACACACACACACACACACCACACACACGCACACACGCACACACACATATATATATATATATAATATATATATATATATATATATATATATATATATATATATATATATATGGAACACGCCTGGAAGAGGTGTTGTGAGGTATTGCAGATCATCGAATAAGGTAATGTAAGAGAGAACTTTGAAAAAGTTAACCTTTGAAGCGATAGTTATTGTGTTGGAGAAAAGAGAAGTGTGGTGTGGGACACATTCTTCTCAATTAACTCTCATGGTTAAAGTGATGTTATAATTGTGGTTTCTTTATTTCGATGGGTTCGCAGTCCCACCATAGGAAAAATGGGATTCTCTAAGACTTCTATTGACTTATTAAAATGTTATGATTACTCAGACATAACGAGATAAGAAGGGGAACTTACTTAAATATGATTTAGAGAGGAAACAATAGTTTAACGTTTTTTTGGGGTCAGAGTTAATTCATTTTATTCCATTTTAAAATACATTTTTTCCATTATAAATTTAGCTAATTTGGGTAAATAAAAAGTATATTTTTGTAACCATGGGAGCTTATTTCCCTAGTTTGCTTTTCAGCCAACTCCCAAGAATGATCTGCAACAGAGGGAGGGTAGGTGTTATCTTCTCAATCTTTTTACACTTTGGAAATGCTGGACAATAATTAACCTAGTTCCAAATGAAGAAAAAAGAAAGAAAAATATGCTAACATCGAGCTGATATACGATCTCGCGTCCGGGGTATTAGAACGAGATGACCACAATTACTTGGCTACAAGTTAAGCTATAAATATACTACAATCAGATGAAAAGTGACCAGTATATTCTAAAAACATATTTCATCCAGAACAGCACTAAATGATTAAATGCTTGGCTATGATCGTCAATTAGTTATATCCTGCAGATATAAATAATTGGAAAGATAGAGAGGAGATAAACACTTGCCTCCTATATTAGTCTTCTTGGCCAAATCCTACGATACACGCAGATACTTACATCAGAAACTTCTACCAAAATTTATAAAAGATTTCTTTTAGATATTAATGCAATTCTAAATACTTTAAGTGCTAATTAGCAAATATGTCACCGTTTCACCCTTAAACAATTAATAAATAAATATAGTAAAAGTAAAAATACATTATCGTGCTACTCAGTTGCCTAAAATAAGATCTGCAGTAATAATCTTGATTATATAAACACAAAATTTAAAGTTCTTCATATAGATATAGATATACGTGTATACACACACACACACACACACACACACACACATACACACACACACATATATATATATATATATATATATATATATATA
>NC_061110.1:39175375-39187875 GCF_015104395.2 Macrobrachium nipponense | reverse complement strand
TAAGATAGAAAATGCGAACAAAGATTATACAATCAAAAGAAAATGAAAAACGGGACTTGGAAGAAAAAACCCTATTAAATATCAAGCAAAACCCCAAACTATTATACTCATATGCGAAGAAGATGAATAAAAGAAGAATAGAAATAGGCCCTCTGAGATTGAAGGGAGATTAACGTGAATAAAAAAAGGAAAAAAAGGAAATTTGCAACATTCTGGCAGAACGATATAAGAGAGAATTCACCCCTAGAATAGATAATGAAGATAATGATATAGAAGTCAAGGGAATGGAAAACATAGTGAAAATTTAGCTGACATAGATATTAATGAAGCTGAATATTGTGCAGGCTATTAATGAAATTAAAAATGGAGCTGCTGCAGGGCCTGATGGAATTCCTGCTATTTTGTTAAAGAAAGTAGTTTCATTCTTATCGCAAAGCCACTTGCAATATTATTAAGACAAAGTGTAGATACAGGCAAGATATATGATGAGCACAAATTTAGCATATATTACCCCTACTTTCAAAAGTGGATCAAGACTAGAGGCAAGTAACTTATAGGCCTGTGAGTCTAACATCACATATTATGAAAGTGTATGAAAGGGTAATGAAGAAAAATATTATGAAACATTAATAAAAAATAATGTGTTTAATAAAGGACAACATGGTTTCGTACCCGGAAAAAGTACACAAACCCAACTGTTAGTCCACCGTGAGAACATATTAAAAAATATGAAAAGCGGAAATGAAACAGATGTGGTTTATTTAGACTTTGCAAAAGCTTTTGATAAAGTAGACCATAATATAATTAGCGAAAAAATTAGAAAACACAATATCGTGGATAAAGTAGGAAGATGGTTAAAAGAATTTTTACACAACAGAAAACAGATAGTTATTGCAAACGACGAGAAATCGGATGAAGCCAAGGTATATCCGGTGTGCCGCAAGGTACGGTGTTAGCTGCAATACTGTTTGTTATTATGATTGAAGACATAGACAATAATGTTAAGGATTCGGTAGTGAGTAGTTTCGCAGATGACACAAAAATAAGTAGAGAAATTACTTGTGATGAAGATAAGGAACGCTCTACAAAGAGACCTTAACAAAGTATATGATTGGGCAGAGGTAAATAGGATGGTATTTAACTCTGATAAATTTGAATCAATAAATTATGGAGACAGAGAAAGAAAGCTATATGCATATAAGGGACCTAATAATGAAGAACCATCACAAATAAGGAAGCAGTTAAAGACCTTGGTGTGATGATGAATAGGAACATGTTATGCAATGATCAAATAGCAACTCTGTTGGCAAAATGTAAAGCAAAAATGGGAATGTTGTTACGGCACTTCAAAACAAGAAAAGCTGAACACATGATTATGCTTTATAAAACATATGTTCGTAGTCCACTTGAATATTGCAATATGATATGGTACCCACACTATCAAAAGGATATTGCACAAATAGAGAGTGTACAAAGGTCCTTTACAGCTAGAATAGAAGAAGTTAAGGACCTAGACTACTGGGAAAGACTACAATTCTTAAAATTATATAGTCTAGGAAGGAAGAAAAGAACGCTACATGATAATTCAGGCATGGAAACAGATAGAAGGAATAGCAGAAAATATCATGGAACTAAAAATATCAGAAAGAGCAAGCAGAGGTAGATTAATAGTGCCCAAAACTATACCAGGAAAAATAAGGAAAGCACACAGGACATTAATCCACTACGCACCAAGCAATCGATAATGCAGCGTCTATTCAATGCGTTGCCAGCTCATCTGAGGAATATATCAGGAGTGAGCGTAGATGTGTTTAAGAATAAGCTCGACAAATATCTAAACTGCATCCCAGACCATCCAAGACTTGGAAGATGCAAAATATACCGGAAGATGTACTAGCAACTCTCTGGTAGACATTAGAGGTCCTCACACTGAGGGACCTGGGGCAACCCGCCCGAACAAGATGTAAGGTCTGTAAGGTCTGTAAGGTCACCCCGCCACCGCGAGAGCTTCACTGACCTGCCTGGATTTGAATGTATCCTGCGTTCGCGCCCAGGTACAGGTAAATCTATTATCGAGAAAAAAATTCACCTTCGGTTAAGCATATATGGAAATATATTAATTCCGAGGTAGAGGGAATTAGATATTAAAGGACATTGTATATGAATCACGGTAATGTGATATGACTTATATACATATATATATATATATACATGTATATATATGTGTGTGTGTGTGTGTGTGTGTGTGTGTGTGTATGTAAGGGGTATGGACGAATCTCTAGAGATTCTTAATGAATGTACGTATTTAGGACAGACAGTAAGTGTTTCTCCAGGACATGAGACCGAATTTAAAAGAGGGATAAGTATGGGATGGAGAGCATTTGGTAAACAAAATGAGATTATGAAAAGTAAAATGACACTTTCCCTAAAGAGAAAAGTATTCAATCAGATGGTCCTACCAGCATTAGCTTATGCACCAGAAACTTAGAGCCTTACTAAAGCTTAGAACAAAAACTACTATGAGATTTAGGGCCTCTGTAACAAGGTTTTTTCGCAATAACTTTTCATCTATGCATTTCATAAATATAACGCTTATTCAGAATACATATTATATCTACACATAAATTTTGACTGTATTCTGCATTACGTAGGTTGAATAAATTTGGTACTTAAAATGTAAAAGTGACTTTTTTTGAAGACGGGCCAACTTACTCAGAGAAAAGGTTTCGAACGCACTCGTTACGTAACTTATGACAGCATTTCTTCCCTCTTTCTCGATGGATGATTGGCTATACGTAGCGAAGGCTAAACCTCTGGCAACAATGACATACAAATTTAAATACAAGCAAAGCAGTGCACCTTTATGAACTCTGGAACCTCTCCACTGATAATTGTCATAATGAACAAACCAACAAAATATGTTAATAAATACAAAAACACTTCGATTATTAGTCTAACTCCAAAATAAGTTTCCTAAGAAATTACAGTCTACTTTATAGGTCACAATCAGATTGACAAAATGTAGGGAAGAGTTGGTAATTTTTAAGAACATAGTAGACAAGCTTGATTTGATAACTGCTATATCCAATGTCAAGTAATTTTTATTTATTGGCTATCTACCTATTTACTGAAAAAAAAATAGCCGGTACCGTATATTGGCTTTAAACCTTCACCAATAATTATCGTCAGAATGATGACTTCATGAGGCCCCACCCACTTTGGCCTCGTTATAATTCAGGGTAACACTGAAGGCTACCATGGGCATTGCTGGATTAGAAAATTTAACTTCTGGCAATAAAAACTTATTTCTCGAATAGTTGTAAGAAGTGCTAAATGATCCTCAAGGATTCCAGCAGTTGGCCCAAACGTTTAATTCATGTATATTACTGCTCTACTGTTGCGGCACTACTGCTAGAGTAGTATATGCTACTACGCTAGCACTGATACCCTACCCAAATCTATGTATCGTTCCGCCATTCATAAAGTCTTTGGTTTTCGAGCCATGGAGTTTCTGTCTGGTGGATGGGCGGGGCAACATTTCGTCAAAAGGTGTGTTTACCTTGCTTACATAATGAATGTTTTTCGACTCTTGGCTCGTAATCATTGGCCATGGCGTCGGCTAGATCATTTTTACTCTATAAAAATTAAAACTATCGGGTTTAGGTTATTGATAATGCTGACAAAATTTGTGTGTGGTTGTAAAATATACATATGTCAACTTTCAGCTTTGACAAGGAGCAAAGTCCAAAAAACCGTGTTACAGAGACCCTGAATCTCATAGTAGTTGCAACTCAAAGAGCTATTGAAAGAATAATGATGGAAATAACAGTAGGACACAGAAAAAGAGCAACTGGATACGAGAACAAACTAAAAAAGAGGATATTCTAACAACAAGTAAGAAAAAAAAATGGACGTGGGCAGGACATATAATGAGTATGTCAGATAATAGATGGACGAAAAGAATAACATAATGGGTCCCTAGAGATTGCAAACGAACCAGGGGAAGGAAGAGAAGACGATGGATTGACGAGCTAAGAAAATTTGTGGGTATAAACTGGCATAGAAAGACCATAAACAGACGAGAGTAGAGGAACATGTCTGAGGCCTTTGTCCTGCAGTGGACTAGCAACGGCTGATGATGATGATGTATATATATATATATATATATATATATATATATATATATATATATATATATATGTGTGTGTGTGTGTGTGTGTTTGTGTGTGTGTGGGTGGGCGGGATATATATACATATACATACATACATACATACTACACACACACACACACACACCACACACACACACACACACACACACATATATATATATATATATATATATATATATATATATATATATATATATATATATATATATATATACCCACACTTACTCATGATGGCGTATCCTTGTGTCTGAAGGTGTGATGCTAGTGAATGTATGTGTGAATGTATCCTTATCTCACTAAGTTTGGCATGGGTGTATCATCCGTGTATCTATATAAGTATGTAATCTCTCGTTTTATATATGAAAATTATATTGGTTTTTATATAAAATAAATTCTTTTGCATTTGATGTCTTACATTCGTTGTCAAGGGATCAGAGCTCTTTAGCAAGAGCAAAATTTTGGCCAATAATCTACAGGAATAAACGAAAAAAGTGGGGAGAGGAAATCATTGACTGATATAAGAATATGATAATGCCAATGATGAAATGCAACAGGACGATGAGAATTAATACTCCTTCATATAACATCAGCACTTCTATGAAGGTGTCTGTTTCCTCTAAAAATGCAGCCAAAGATTTGCATTCTTTCTCTAAAGGGGAAGTGAATCTTTTCTGATATATAGCATCCTGTACTCCGAAATGGAGATATTCTGCCTTTCCTTATAGAAAGGTACTGAAGGATTCACTTAAGGTTTTGTTGATGTTTGGCATCTTGTGGAAAGGGTTCCGTTTCCTCCTCGCATTTGTCCAGATGATTGAGATTGCCTGTTCCTGAAATTTTATTGTATCTTTTGGCAATTGAAAAGTTGTGAAAGTGTGGAACTTTCTCATTTCTTCGTCTAGTCTGTAAGATAATGTCTTTGCAAAGGAATAAATCACTCCTTAAGTTACCACTGAACCCCCAATATTGTAGATGATCATTGTGAGAGCTAAATTCCATTGAATATGTTGTGTCTCACATTTCCTTCGCTTAATTGCAAAAACAAGACACAACACATAAAAAAGAGTAGCTACTACTTCCCCAAATAAGTCTATGTACAACAATAAAAAAGATATGTACGCTTTTCTTTTCATCTATGAGGCCTTTCGTTTTGTTGACAAATTGAGCCAGGCAGCTACTTCGCACAGAAATGAATATTTGCATGGATGTTTTACTGACAACTAGATCAATGTGCTGCTTTCGCTGAAATTGAAGTGCGCAATATTCACGCAACATAATATGATTGGTAGAGCTGACAGTGCGAAGGATCACATAGTTCCGAACAAATTTTTTCGAATGCTGATGACGAGTTTGCGTTCTTGTGGGACCATATTAGTGTTCTTTTCAAATGACTGACGCAGCGAAATGATCGGCTTCGCTTAATAACGTATGGGAATCCACCCAGAATTGTCATTGTATATACAATCAAAAGAACTGGATTCTGAAAGATGTTGAACGACTTTCCAAATATAATATTAAAGTGGATCGAAATCAGCTAGGTATTGCATCTGAAAATTTAATGCTAGTCACTTCCAAAATTAAGTGCAATATGTGAGTGTCTTTGGGATTACAGGAGGAATTCTTCAGGTAATTTCACCTCAGTACCTTTGCTGATACTACAAGTCTTCCTTTTTACATGGAAGCAAATGCGGCGTGAGGAAGCCTTTAAAAATTTACGAAGAGCGAATGAATTATGTTTGGTGAAGTTTTCTAGCCCTGTACGAGTATTGGACACTGACGTCAAGGTTGACCTTTATGGATTTTTGGGGCTGTCAAACGTTTCAAAGTTAAATTATGATAAATGAAACAGAAGGTGTTTCATTTTACAGAAAAAGACGTTTTCCGAATAATCAATATATCCTTTGAAACAATTCCTGATACTTATTCTGTATGGCTTCATTATATACCAATTGCTTCTTGATCCCTAAGGTTTAATTTGCGAACATTATATTACAATATAAAGGCACCTTTAGTTATAGTAAATACTTATGCCCGTTTTGTTTTTTGTGTCTAGACGTACTTAGGTATATTATTATTATTGGACACTGACGTCAAGGTTGACCTTTATGGATTTTCGGGGCTGTCAAATTATATTACAATATAAAGGTATTTTTAGTTATAGTATAAATACTTAAGCCCGTTTTGTTTTTTGTGTCTAGACGTACTTAGGTATATTATTATTAATGGTAGAATATATAAACACAAGTTCCAAATAATAATGAGACTAAAAAGAATATTATGGTATTTTAAGGTTCACATCTCAAGAACCCATTGAATTGTTTCCGCCAATCCTTTAGTTGGGTGTATAAGTAATTCCTATTTAAAAGGGGCAAGAAGCAGCTCATAAGCTGTTGCATACATTTTCGAAAACTCCAGATGAAACTCTACATTATTACGTTTACTGAGTAAATCTTTTGGAACGTTAATGGTTTCCGAATTATCAAGAGTTCACAACGTTGGTAAGAAGTAATACAGATTTACCAACAAGGAGACATTTGCATGGCAGCTGTAGGATAACTTTATTTTCTCTTAATCACTCCAATTAATTATTAAAGTATTTCAACACTAAAAATTCAAGTAGCAGTAGTTGTCTCTCAAATGTCATCACATGTAACGCTCCAAAGGGTATGATTATTTCACAAAAAGGGTTGCATTCTTCGCAGTTTTTGTATTTTTTATTAGTTTATTAATAAAATCATATTTTTACAAAATAAAGAAAAACAAACTTGGGATTCTGTCTATACAAGTCTGCAATATGAAAAAAATATATTATGCATCTACAGAAAAGTCATAAGATTTTCTGGGGCGTATCAACTGTCTTCATATATCAGTGACTACCATTAGACGACTAAAGTTACTCTAAAGGTAAATTAACTGGTTGCAATGGTATCATATGACAAAACGTTTACGAATTATTCAATCTAGTAATACCTAAATTTTCTAATGAGGACTCATGCAACCCTTTAAGGCTAAGATCTCTCTCTCTCTCTCTCTCTCTCTCTCTCTCTCTCTCTCTCTCTCTCTCTCTCTCTCTCTCTCTCTCTCTCTCTCTCTCTCTCTGAAATCACATAATTTGAGGATGGTATTCAACCGTTTGACCGAACTATTAATGCAGAAGCATCAGTAAGCCTTAAAATTTGTTTTTATTTTGAAACTAAATGTGAGCAAATAAAACATATTTCCAATATTAATAAACAGAGGCATGAATGATATACTGTGATGGTAATTGCTTCCTAGGAAAGGAAGTTAAAGGAAAGGAGAACGCATTTTTGAGAAGTTCGGCAGCAAGGAGGCGTTAGCGCATTGTGTTGGAGGTGCCTGTTATCATGATGGTTTTAGAACCGGCAGGAGTGTTGTGGAACTCGTCGGGACGTGAGAAACGCCGCGATTTCTGGTGCAATACCTCGTCTAGATTCATCTAAGAAGTTCTAGAAATCCCTGGAGTCTGTGAAGTTCGCCGTAGGCTCCACCCCACCCCCAGAGTGCCGCATAAATACGACGGTCGTAGCAGGAGAAAGGAGAGATCGTAAAAGAGAGACTCCAGTTAGTCACAGAGAGATATCCTCAGTAAGATTATCAGTGAGAGATCAGCAGCAGCAGAGATTATCCGTGAGAGACTAGAGACGAAGGAACCGACGAAGGATCAGAAGAAAAGTTGTTTGAGAGTTGGTTGGATACTGGTCTAGTCGTCTTCAGGAGTGCACGACCATGTTATCTCGACGTCGAGCAGACTTCAGAAAAGAAAAGGTCCTGCCAGAGGTTTTGGGGAGTTCCTGCCTTACAAGTAGACTATTTTCTGCAATACAGAGTCAAGAGGACCTCTGCAATCACCGTTTTCCTTTTGTGAAGCCACCCCTTCGAATCGCCAAATTGACTAGCAAGTATTTGAATTGCCTCAATGTTCCCCCAGTTCATGCAGTGTAAGATTCTATCTTTTTATATAAATAGGAGATACCATTCTGCATTTACCTATGTTAGTAAGCTTGTAAATAAACCTTTGTTGTGTTAGTGTTTCTTTCTATATTCGTATCTCCAGTTTCAACTGTTGGTGTTGAATAATTTTTTGTTTTTTTTATTATTTCCTATCGAACCTGAAGCGGACCTCTCTCAGAGGCTGTAACATTGTGGCGACCTTGCCAGGAAATCAACACTAACAGTTTGAAACAGGGAGAATATAGAAAGAACCAGGATGAGTGAGATGGTGAAAGAGTTAATTGAGTCGGCTAGGCTACTAGGTCTAGAGGGGAATGATCTCCGTGAGTATGTTGAGAAGAAAGAAAGGGAAAAGTATGAGAGAGATGAAAGAGCGGCTGAGAGAGAAGTAATGAAAATGCAGCAAGAGAGAGAAGCAATGAAGATGCAGCATAGGAGAGAAGCAATGAGAATGCAGCAGGAGAGAGAAATGTTGGTAATGCAACAGGAAGTAGATAGAAAGATGGTATGCATGAGCGGATAGGAGAGAAGCAATGAGAATGCAGCAGGAGAGAGAAATGTTGGTAATGCAACAGGAAGAGAGAGAGAAAGAGCGTATGCATGAGCAGGAAGAGAGAGAGAAAGAGAGTATGCATGAGTTGGAAATTGCTCGGTTAAGGGAAAGTACTCGTAACAGTCAGTCAGGTGAAAATGAAAACGGAGCTGATACGTTAGGTATGAGTGCAGTGCTAAAATTAGTCCCAAAGTTTGATGAGGAAGATGTTACGACATATTTCATGTGTTTGAGAAGTTAAGGGAACAAGTAGGTTCTCCTAAAGAAACGTGGACTTTATATTTGCAGTCAGTTTTGAGTGGTAGGGCACTTACTGTGTATAGTTGCATGTCAAATGAGGAATGTGATAATTATGATATTGTGAAAGAAACTGTTCTAAGCGCGTATAGGTTAGTACCGGAGGCATACCGTAAGAAATTTAGATATTTGAGAAAGGATGAAAATACTATGTATGTAGAATACGGTAAGAAGTTAGAGAGGCTGTTTTTTGACTGGTTAACTTTATATAGAGGATAGGCGAGAAGTATCGTTTGCAGGAGCAACAAGGCTAGCTGACGAATATAATCTAACTCATAATTTGAGTGTTAGTAAGAAACAAAATGATTCTTTGCCTGGTAGAGTACAAAACAGTAAAGGTTTCAGTCCTAGTAATAGCAATGCGAGCAAAAGTGACTATTCCTGTTATACATGCGGAAAACATGGTCATACGTATAAGGTTTGTAAGAGTAAAGTGGCATCTAGCGGCTCAGAATTAACTTGTTTCCGATGTAATGGGAAAGGGCATTTAGCGAGAAATTGTGCAGTAGAAAGAAAGGATGGTTAGAAACCAGTGTCTCTAGTTAACCTTTCGTCAAGTAGGAATGATGTGATGAGAGAAACTAGGAAAATTTTTGGTGAATTTCTGTCAGAAGGCATAGTTTCTTCTCTTGGAGGAGTAGATTCGAGAGAAGTGGTCTTGCTTCGAGACACAGGATCTGCTGTTTCACTGATTAGAAGAGAGTGTGTGCCGAACAGGGCAGAAATCAATATGGAAGAGAAAGTCATGTTAGGTGGATTTCCTAACACTTGTGTTCCTTGTCCTTTGTTGAAGTTGAATTTAGAAAGTCAGGTAGTGTCAGGAGAAGTAAAACTTGCAGTTGTGGACAGTTTGCCCGTCGAAGGCGTTGACATTATTGTCGGTAATGACTTAGCTTTATCCAAGAATGTGAATCCTGTTGTGAGGAATATTCCCGTGCCTGAAATGGTAGTAACTAGGTCGGGTTTAGACACAGACGTAGACTACGGTCATAATTTGTTCATGGATTCGAACGAAAGTAAGTTCGTGGATTCGAACGAGAGTAAGTTCGTGGATTCGAACGTGAGTAAGTTTCTGGATTCGAACGAGAGTAAGTTTGTGGATTCAAACGAGTGTGAGTTTTTGGATTCGAACGTGAGTAAGTTCGTGGATTCGAACAAGTGTGATAGAGGTAGCGAGGTTGATCTTGGCATGAGTGTGGCTGAGAGACCTAACTCTATCGTTGACAGTGATAGCCAAATGGAAGGCGTAGCTGTCGAGAGTAACATAGTAAATGTACCAGTATCTAGTACTAGTTACGGTGATGAATTAGGCTCTAACGTTTTGGATAAGGATGAGCTAGTCAAGTTGCAGAAAGAGGATGAGACACCAACCCGAATTTTTGAATGTGAGCTGGATGATGATCTCGATGATGTGTGTAAGGAAACTTTTTTGTTTAAAGGACGAAGTTTTGTGTCGTTATGTTCAACCGAAGTCAGGTAGTAAAGGGGAAGTCACAGAACAATTAGTAGTTCCTAGGAAGCTTCGTGAACTAGTTTTGAAGTTAGCACATGATGAGCAAGGACATTTGGGAGTAAATAAAACTTTCAGGTCTATTAGTAGGGCATACTTTTGGCCTAAAATGAAAAATGACGTGAAAAGGTATGCTTTAAGCTGTCATGAATATCAAATTGCCGGGAAACCGATTCAAGTAATTCCTAGAGTTCAGTTGTGTAATATTCCTTCAGTAGGCAAATCTTTTGAAAATGTATTAATCAATATGGTCAGAACTTTGCCTAGAAGTAAGGGTCGAGAAAATTACATAACTAATCTTGATTATTATAAAAGCCATTTAAGAGATGTTTGGGAACTAGCGGAGGAGACCGGAAGCGCTTGGCACTTAGCAAAAGAAAACGCGAGAGGAAATCAAGGGGAAACTGAAGGAAGACATGATCTCATAGAAAACAAGAGCAGTTTGTGTGTAAGAGATAAAGTTTTAGTACTAGTCTCACGAGAAAGTCCATTTTTACCTTTTAAGTTGGAAGGTCCTTTTTCAGTGTTAGAGGAGATGGGAAATATATATCATAGAATTAATGTGGGTAAGAGTAGAGCAAAGTCAGTGAATGTAAACTTGCTTCAGAATTATAAATAAAGAACGCCCAGTACCTTGGCCGCCGCCCGTGCCCTTGGTAATTGTGTCCCAGAAAGATAAATTAGTTTTGAGAAAGATGCAAGAGGTGTCTTAGTCTTTCAAAGTTTTGAGCAGAGTTCAGAAAATAAAAAAAGTAAGAAAGAAGGATAATGTTATAGCAGATAGCCTCTCTATAGTTTTCAGATGAGTAGCCTAATGACCGTTTTCTGTTTTGGCATAAGTGGTTGAGTGAATGAAGAAGTATTAAAGCTTTATGCAGAATTGTTTCCCCACTGTTTAATTCTTGTTTCTCTTGAAAAAAAAAAAAAATCAGTTGATTTCATTTTTTTTCTCTTTTGGGGGGGCGTGTGATGGTAATTGCTTCCTAGCAAAGGAAGTTAATGGAAAGGAGAACGCATTTTCGAGAATTTTGGCAGCAAGGAGGCGTTAGCGCATTGTGTTGGAGGTACCTGTTATCATGGTGGTTCTAGAATCGGCAGGACTGTTGTGGAACTCGTCGGGACGTGAGAAACGCCGCGATTTCTGATGCAATACCTCGTCTAGATTCATCTAAGAAGTTCTAGAAATCCCTGGAGTCTGTGAAGTTCGCCGTAGGCTCCGCCCCCAGAGTGCCGCATAACTACGACAGTCGTAGCAGGAGAAAGGAGAGATCATAAAAGAGAGACTCCAGTTAGTCACAGAGAGATATCCTCAGTAAGAGCCACAGATCAGATTATCAGTGAGAGATCAGCAGCAGCAGAGATTATCCGTGAGAGACTAGAGACGAAGGAACCGACGAAGGATCAGAAGAAAAGTTGTTCGAGAGTTGGTTGGATACTGGTCTAGTCGTCTTCAGGAGTGCACGACCATGTTATCTCGACGTCGAGCAGACTTCAGAGAAGAAAAGGTCCTGCCAGAGGTTTTGGGGAGTTCCTGGCTTACAAGTAGACTATTTTCTGCAATACAGAGTCAAGAGGACCTCTGCAATCACCGTTTTCCTTTTGTGAAACCACCCCTTCGAATTGCCAAATTGACTAGCAAGTATTTGAATTGCCTCAATGTTCCCCCAGTTCATGCAGTGTAAGATTCTATCTTTTTATGTAAATAGGAGATACCATTCTGCATTTACTTATGTTAGTAAGCTTGTAAATAAAGCTTTGTTGTGTTAGTGTTTCTTTCTATATTAGTATCCCCAGTTTCAACTGTTGGTGTTGAATATTTTTTTTTTTTTATTATATCATATCGAACCTGAGGCGGACCTCTCTCAGAGGCCGTAACATATACGACAGTTATTTGGTCATTTTTAGAAATTCCATTCATCTGATGATTATCAATTGTTGAAAACAGCAAACTTCATACGCAGGGTGAGCCCACTCAGTAGGTAAATTTCCCCTGCTT
>NC_061110.1:39152875-39165375 GCF_015104395.2 Macrobrachium nipponense | reverse complement strand
ACACTACCAAAAGGATATTACACAAAAAGAGTGTACAAAGGTCCTTTACAGCTAGAATAGAAGTTAAGGACCTTGACAACTGGGAAAGACTACAATTTTTAAAATTATGTAGACTAGAAAGGAGAAGAGAACGCTACATGATAATACAGGCATGGAAAAAGATAGAAGGGATTAGTGAAACCATAATGGAGCTAAAAATATCAGAAAGGGCAAGCAGAGGTAGATTAATAGTGCCGAAAACTATACCAGGAAAACTAAGGAAAGCACATAGGACATTAATCCACTGCGCACATCATCGATAATCCAGCGTCTTTTCAATGCGTTGCTACTCATGTGAGTTATCAGGAGTGAACGTAGATGTGTTTAAAAATAAGCTCGACAAATATCTAAGCTACATCCCAGACCATCCAAGATTTGAAGATGCAAAATATACCGGAAGATGCATTAGCAATTCTCTGGTACACATGAAAGGTTCCTCACACTGAGGGACCTGGGGCAACCCGAACGAGCTGTGAGGTCTGTAAGGTCTGTAAAGACTCTCTCTCTCTCTCTCTCTCTCTCTCTCTCTCTCTCTCTCTCTCAAAGTTCTCCAAGATGCTCCGGTAACCTTCCTAAAAAAAAAATGGCTAGGTTCTCAGTATAGAAACTTAATGATAAAAAAATCAATATAGAGCTGGTGTCTTTGTCGAAATAATAAACCCAAAAAAATAATAAACGAATAAAATCGTTGAGAAAAATGTAACAAAAAATAAGAGACTAAATTCGGCTACTGAGTCGAAGGAAATTCATCTCACTATTATGACAACGAAGCTGCATCGAAAACAGTCATTCAGGTTGATGCATGTTTTTTCTAGCTTATCATTGCTTATCATCTCTCTCTCTCTCTCTCTCTCTCTCTCTCTCTCTCTCTCCTAGACAAATAATCTACAAGTGTCTGGTAATAATAACGCTGACAAACAAGCATCGTTTACTGAATAGATGTCAAACTTCCTAACATATCATTGCTGACGACATAATTTCTCTCTCTCTCTCTCTCATTCTCTCTCTCTCTCTCTCTCTCTCTCTCTCTCTCTCTCTCTCTCTCTCGCCACGCAAGCATTGTTTACTGAACAGTTGTCAGACAGATGTCAAACTTCCTAGCATATCATTGCTGGAGATATAATGTTTTCTCTCTCTCTCTCTCTCTCTCTCTCTCTCTCTCTTTCTCTTTGTCTCTATCTCTCGACATGCCCCTCCCCCCCCCCCCCACCCCCCGGCTATCTCTCTCTCTCTCTCCAAGCAAGCATCGTTTACCGAACAAATGTCAAACTCGGCCACCTGATTTTCTTTACAAGAAAGGTTAAAAAACTTAGTACATCTGCATTGCAAAATCACAGCACCGACAGCAACAGTTTTGTCTAAATTGCGGGGTAAATTTTCCTTCGCAACGGTGCAGCCACCAATTGGCAATGCGATACTCACTCTTACTTCTCAAC
Source organism: Macrobrachium nipponense (assembly GCF_015104395.2). NCBI lineage: Eukaryota > Metazoa > Arthropoda > Malacostraca > Decapoda > Palaemonidae > Macrobrachium > Macrobrachium nipponense. The sequence goes on along the minus strand of NC_061110.1, from coordinate 39,163,900 downwards.
TAGCTGTATTCTACGAGAGAGAGAGAGAGAGAGAGAGAGAGAGAGAGAGAGAGAGAGAGAGAGAGAAATATAACAATATTTGAAGTTACACCAAGCGTACCAAATCGTTCAGTGAAAGACCTATATCACACTCACACAGTGAGTTTGCATCTAATGAGATATAAGTAAATAAAAGGAAATAAATAAGAAATAGATATAAACAAAAGGTTAGCCCCAGAAGAAAATATTCTGTTGTTGCACACGTCATCATAACATTACAAGAGAACGCCTGACTTGAAGTTATGTCAAGAAAGTTGATATACTGGAGACAAATGATAAATTTCCTTTTTTTTTCTCTCGAACATATAAGAAACAGGCTGAAATTCCCACGGTATGTTGAAAATCGAAAACTTTGAACGGAAGAATTTCGAAAGAAAGACATAAAAACACTCGTACTTGCATTATCCTCACGGAAAACGCCTATTTTACTACGCCTTCCTGCAATCGATGAACGAGACCTCGGGGGATTCAATGAATTATGAAATGTAAGGTTATATATATTATATGCAGGCACTAGTGGGGGCACTTCCAGCCATTTGGGCGCTGAAAACCACGGAAAGAGGAACATATATATATATATATATATATATATATATATATATATATATATATATATATATATATATATATATATATATATATAATATATATATATATATATATATATATATATATATGTATATATATATATATATATATATATATATATATATATATATATATATATATATATATATATATATATATATATATGTGTGTGCGTGTGTGTGTGTGTTTATATATATATATATATATATATATATATATATATATATATATATATATATATATATATATATATATATATATACGAGTATATATATTGGTAATCTTCTTAAATACGAAGCTATGTTATACAATTTTATACCGTTCTTTACTGTTATTAATTCTTTAATACAAAGGAATTAATAATTGCATAGGAGGAGAAGGGGAAGAGTATATGTCAATATTTTTTAGCATGTATAGTATGTAGACAGTATATACGTACACAGTGTCCTCTTTATTTCTGTTTCATCGCACAAGCTAATATATAATTTATATTTCTAAATTCTTATCATACTGCTATATTAGAGCTCCTTGCAGCGTAGTTAAATATGAAGCTAATTATTTTATAATAAATCTCTTTAGCGGTTCCTTTCTCTTCAGTAGCATGCAACATCAACGTTAGTTATCCATGTTGACACTGTTAGAAGTTCAACTGTCGCGGGCAGAAATGGTCTCGTCTGCGGGTACACATCAGTTGCCACTAAGTAAGTAATTCTCATGTCCGTAGCCTAATTATTTCGACCATCATGAAAATCATACTATGCTTAAAACCTGCCCTGTATTTTTTAAGAGTGATATAGATTTTGACATTGGTCTCGAGTTTATCTGTCCAGTTCGTTTGAGTACACCCAAAACGCTGTTGGTTTTCTACCGTTTTTCTCTTGAGAGTACTACCTCAAAAAAAATACTGTTTCCACATTACTTGAAATTGTCAGATAATGATTGAATTTACTCAATAAGTTGCTGTAATGGGCAAATAAGTTTCTTTGCTAATCTAAGCTCATTCTTTTATTACTTTTTTATTTATACACCTTTTTCCCACATGTTTAGCATCAATCTAAGATCTTAACAACCTAAGTATTTTTGTGGTGCTCATTCCATTTCCACTATCATGAAAATTGTAGTTTATGGTAGCCGAAGACCACCTTTACACTTGGAGCACCAGCAAACATTCGTATTTTCTCACAAATGGGCCATGATCTGGCGAACATCGACCGTGAGTCAAGCCAAAAAACACATTAAGTTTCCAAATAGTGCTATTTTCGCACTGCTCGCTGAACAATGAGGTAATGCTGACCCAATAACTTCCAAAAACCAACTCTCAAAATACTCGAGGCTCTCTCTCTCTCTCTCTCTCTCTCTCTCTCTCTCTCTCTCTCTCTCTCTCTCTCTCTCTCTCTCTTCAAATAGGTTCATTCTTCATATTGAAATACCTATAATTCAAGTAGGTAGAAATCTTCATTGAACATGAATTACTTCTCTACATATTTGATTCGATGTGCGGGCAAATTGAGCTACGAACTCGGCCACGGAACGCATTAAACTCGTAGGTCAAGGTACCACTGTAGACTAATGGAGAAAAGTAAATAAAATGGTAAAATGGAAAGCATTTTTCAGAGGATCCAATATTTGCAATACGCTCTGATTCTGAAGCACTCTAAAGCTATAGCGACCATTTCCTAATATTTGTGTTATCAGTAAACCCTTCATATCTGAAAAAGACTTTATAAGAACTTCAAAGGACAAGAGGAATAGACAAGATAGAAAAGAACAGAAGATGAGAGCTCCAAGAAGTTTGTCGCGAGAAAGGAAGGGGGTTATTGCAGAATCAAATCTGGACAGAATGGCAGAGATGAGTGAAATCACAAAATGGTAGGGAAGAGGAGGTATTGAGAATATGAAAGAGAACGAATGTAAAGAGGAAAATAAAAAGAATACTCTTATATTAAGAAGAAAACCTCAAAAAAAGAAGGCAAATTAATAAAAATGATATTTATTTGAAATACTAAAGCTATAAGAAGGAATATGAAATAAGAGTGCATGCACTAAAGGAAATAGATAAAAGCTAAACGCGAGATGTATATATATATATATATATATATATATATATATATATATATATATATATTATATATATATATATATATATACTATAGTATATATATATATATACATATACACACTCATATATATATATATATCTATATATATATATATATATATATATATATATATATATATATATATATATATATATATATATATATATATATATATATATATATATATATATATATATATATATATATATATATATTTTATTATAGATTTTCCCAGAGGAAATTAAAACAACGGAGTTCTAGATCTTTCGTGTTGATTCGAAGGCCTTTTTTGAATATGCTATATTATTACGAACACTCGGTTTTACATCTTGAAAATGCGATTAAAAGAGTGAAAAAAAAATTCTAATGCTTAAAAAGTCAGTACAACTGATTTAGCTCTTTAGAACAGGAACAGCTGTATTAGATTGAACCAGATACAGAATTCGCTAAAGAGAAGCAGAGTACAATAACCTGGACAACTATTAAAAGCATCTTAGAACATCCTGTGCAGAAGAGTCAAGCTTAACTACTTGAACGTAAATCAAATTAATGTTGTCAGCTGCAATAATGTAGATTCTCATGAAGTGTGTGTTCTTAGTAAAATGTTATATGTCTGAATCTTAATAAATATTTTAAATTCCAAGGAGTAATGGCAATAGTGATAATAAATATTAACCTGCCTGTAAAATCGTCATTGCCTCCTAACGAACTTCGCCTTTCCTGAAAACATTCATTTGCTCCCAAAGATCGCAGTTCACGATGGTTGAACAATTAGAAATTCTGAATAAATACCGTATTTAAAAAAAATATTACCTGTCTTTATTGCTGCAAGTCAGTCTTCAGTAATCATTATATGTTCATTATAGAACCAAATGTCTTTGAGATGCACAAACTTCTGGTTTTACCATTCCTCAAAGGAATGTAAGAAATCTTAATTTCAGCTCTGGTATTCACCAATATGTGTGTGATATCCAGGTTTTTGAGGTGACATAAACTTAGAGATTGACAGGTAACTGAAATATTGATAAGGAACACAAACGCATTAAAAAGGGTTAAAATTCAAGCCATAAGAAGAGGCAGGTAAACCATACCAGACAGTAAAGGTGTTTGTGATGTTAAGGAAATTTATTTAAAAATGAATTTTGCATAAAACCAATAGTCAGATGTTACTTTTGGTATCATTCTTAACATAATGATCGCGTTCATGTTCAAGATAATTAGTTTTGGGATTATTTCATAAACAGCAATTAGATAATATGTGCTACATATGTGACAATAAATAAACTAATAAATACAAATAGGCAAATGAATAAATAAATACATAAGCGAGCAAATAAGTAACATGCAAAGACCCATAAAAATGTAGATAGGCCATAAGATTGTAAGCAATCGAGCAATTAAGGGATGACATCAGTAAGCAAACAAGTAAAATTTGTAAGCAATGGAATAAGAAGATAAACAAATACGCAAATAAATATGTAAAGAAGTAATGCATGTTCAATGAAGATTTCTACCTACTTGAATTATAGGTATTTCAATATGAAGAATGAAGGTATTTGAAGAGAGAGAGAGAGAGAGAGAGAGAGAGAGAGAGAGAGAGAGCATTTTGAGAGTTGGTTTTTGGAAGTTCCTGGGTCAGCATTACCTCATTGTTCAGCGAGCAGAGCGAAAATAGCACTATTTGGGAACTTAATGTGTTTTTTGGCTTGACTCACGGTCGATGTTCGCCAGATCATGGCCCATTTGTGAGAAAATACGAATGTTTGCTGGTGCTCCAAGTGTAAACGTGGTCTTCGGCTACCATAACCTACAATCTTCATGATAGTGGAAATGGAATGAGCACCACAGAAATACTTAGGTTGTTAAGATCTTAGATTGATGCTAAACATGTGGGAAAAAGGTGTATAAATAAAAAAGTAATAGAAGAATGAGCTTAGCTTAACAAAGAAAATTATTTGCCTATTACAGAAAATTTTTGAATAAATCCAATCATTATCTGACAATTTCAAGTAATGTGGAAACAGTATTATGTCATTAAAACTAGTTTCTTTTTTTTTGGATTTGAGGCAGCACTCTCGAGAGAAAGACGGTAGAGAACCACCTGTTCTCACCTGATCAATACCTCCCCTCTAAGTATCCCTCTTAGCGCATAATATTATGGTCTCAGCATAACTCCTAACAGCTAGGTGTCCAGACAAATTATTTATTATTATTATATTATTATTATTATTATATTATTATTATTATTATTATTCATTATTATTATTCAGAATGTAAACCCCTATTCATAAGGCACAGTACTACAGATTGCTGGAAGGCATCAGTGCCTTACACTTTACTCTATCCTTAAAAGGTCAGAGACCACGACGCGTGTTTATGGCATGTTGCACCTCAGTCGTCTTGATGCATCCTAATGTTATTTACATTTCCAATTATTTCCATCCAAACGAGGCAGCCTCCCTAACCATTGGACATTATATAGGAAGGAATCAGATGGTGCCTTGTTCTGAGTAGTGAACAGTGCGCAACGTCCTTGTTGGTTTATAGGTATGTATATATATATGTATATATATATATATATATATATATATATATATATATATATATATATATATATATATATATATATATATATCTGCATCCGTGGTGTGATATACATATCTGAGAACGATGCCAAGCAAATTTGTATGTAAGCCGTGCCATAACTGAGGGAAGTGGTATTGACAAAAGTGGAACAAGAAGGAGGTAATTTTAAAATATCCCCAAGGCACAGCACTTAGCGTGAACTTGTGGCATTTTACACATAATGGAAAATCCTGCAGGAGAAAATGGCTGAAAGTAATTAAACTTCAAGTTTTCATTGTTCGGTGGGTGGACGAGGATTCTTCAGGCTGAAAAGAATTATTGCAATCTTTTGTTTTTATTACGCCTCTCTCTCTCCTCCTCTTCTCTCTCTCTCTCGTTCTTTCTCTCTCTCTCTCTCTCTCTCTCTCTCTTGCCTATCAATAAGCATTATCTAGTAATATTTACTCACAAATTACAGCAAATGATATGTAGCCAAAAGCATTACTGTAACTTCGTTTCGTTATTTCACTGCATTACATCCTAATCCTTTTGTTTTTTTAAATCAGTAAAGGAAACAAAATTCTCACGCCACACTGATTCCGGTTATGAAATTCCATGAAACCCTCTTCTTAAATTGGACAAACTTTTTAATGAGGGACATAAGATTTTCGCATATAGGTAGAGAATATTCATCATATTAATTTTCACTAGTAAAATATGATTAAAATAAGCAGTATTATCTCCCAGGAAAATATTCACCCTCATTAATATAAGTTACAAAAGGTTGGTTTGAGAACGCTCTTTGAGGACAATAGCGGATTTCTTTATAGTTAAGAAAACTGTATGGGGTTATGACGCGATAAAGTGGACTCTTTAACGTGACAAAATCTTAGTTCCTACATTTTGTATGTGCATTTATTGAAGATGAATCTGAAGGCTTTATTTTTTGGACTTGACAAGAAACATCGATGAGCTTGTCGTCATGCAGTTAGGACGTCAAAACGTAGTTTCACGGTGATGAGACTAATAAGGAAATATCTTTTATTTACTTCTCATATTGTAATTTTGGTGCTATTGCGCAGTGATAGAAAATAATTTACTCATCTCTTTAACAGTGGTAATTATGAAAATACCAGATTAACAAGGCTATGACTTCAGATTCAGGGTTTTTACCATATCAGGAATACAAATGAGCTTATCGCCACGTGATTCTTATTTCACAAATTAATGTTATTTTCAGAATAATTGAGAGACATCACTTGTTTCATCTGTAACTCCTAATGTGGTAGAGGGTTAGTTGCACAGTTAAGATCCAGTATTGTTTGACCCAAGCGATAGGCGTTGTAAGACGATACAATGAACTCATCATCATACATTAATATCATAAAAAAGCGAACTAGCGAGAGAGAGAGAGAGAGAGAGAGAGAGAGAGAGAGAGAGAGAGAGAGAGAGAGAGATAGAGGTATTTTGCTCTTCAAATTCGAGAATAATAATGATGAGAAGAATGTACAATACCTCATGACCAAAATTATAGTTTTCGTTGCCTATTGCACCAACGTAGAAAATGTCAAGATCTCTTAAACAAATATCGGTGAGAATGACTAAATCTCATTTTGTGTAGCAATCAGTAACACTGGAGTTCGAAAAAGATTGGTTCAATTTCTACATAAAGGTTTGATAATTTCTTTATCGCTTTTTTTTTTAGAAAGTAGAATATTAGAATGTGATAACAAAGCGAAGATGTAAAACAATAAGCTATTCCTATTTTGCAAAACATTTAACGAAAAAGTTATTTGTTTAAAAGGGTTTTAGGATTCAATATTAGAAAGAATAATTGACTTTGCAAACCTAATCAGGTGATACGCAGAGAATAATTTATTACTTCACAATACCCTGATTTAGTGCAGGGGTCACAGAGTAAAGAGCAGGTAGTAAAAAATTGCTCTTTTTATCCTGGATCCATAATTATGGTCTCGGATGCTGCTATTAAAAAATACTTTGGTGAAAGTAGGGGGAAATGTCTAGATATAGTATGCTATAAAGGCCATAATTAACTCATAATTACTCTCTTTTTGTCGAGAGAATTGTATATATAAATATATATATATATACTATATATATATACATATATATATATATATATAATATATATATTATATATATATATATATATATATATATATATATATATATATATATATAAAATGCAAGTGTGCGCGTGCGTTCTATTAAAACTGCATGACTTTTGCGTCCAGTACAATAGATAGTACTTTAGTTATCCATGGAGAAACGTATTTGAAGCTTCCACTTTGATCGGCATAGAATTTATTATATGAATACTTAGGATGTGATAAATATATTCAGAATATTCAGGAATGAGTTTGAGGCATGCATTGTTATTACAATATCCGATATAACCATGATTAGAAAAAAGTTTTGTTTCATGGTATTAACAGCCATTTCTTTTGAAGTCATATACTCCTTTAATACTATTATGAATATTAATGTGAATTCTGATTTGTTCACCTTACTGCTGTGTTAAAAATGAATATGCACACATGCTGAAGATCCAGCAGGCTTCCCGAATACCCTGATTGTCAATCCTATTATGATAACGTGTATAGGCTACACGCATCTAAGAAGGGTAAACTACAATGATTTTCCATCTTCATAGAGGATGCATCTATTACAACTATTTTTTTTTAATCTATCAAAGATAATTTTTACATTTTCATTTCCCCCTAGGTACACATAATATCAGAGTATAGAAAAAACACGCAAATATTATTACTTGATACAGTGGCTGAGTAGTAGAATTGCATGCATGGAAAGGTTATTTAAGATGTAAAATATTTCCCTCGACCAAACCATATTCTGATAGTAATAAAAACTGTTAATATTTATTTTAGAATCTTCATTGAAATGATCAAGTGCGGATAGCACTTGCGCAGTCAGCTGAGTAATTAATTAAAAATTAGGTGGTGTTAGACTGGGAAATGCTTAGAGGAACGTAAAAGAGAGTCAAATGACTTTATAAAGATGTTGGGAAAGATTAATATTTATATCTAATGGAAATAGAAAGAAGTCTCCTATTGGTATGACTGACTACCTCCTCTCCATAACATGAACATTCATATTTATTCATGACTACTACTATCCTTCAAAGTTGAAAGGTACCGCATTCAAATGAAAGTACACGCGCATGAAAACATAAAACACGATTATGCTGGCATTTAGAACAGAATAAGATTTCTTCTGAAAGCCAAGGCGAGAATTTTAACTGAAAGTCAAAGAAGCATCAAAACATGCGGTTGATTCGCTTGAGAAAAGTCAAAGAAGCAAAGGCAGCAGGGCAAATAAGAGTGACTATATCATGATGTCAGTGGATGAATATGTGATGGCTGCGGAAGAGTGCCCTTTGAAGCCAACATTTCAGTCACTCGTCTTACCAGAGTTTGAAGTCTTCACTTCCTTCGCGGGATTCCTTGTTCGCTCTCCGTCACTTTTCCTTTCCTCGTCTTCGTTTAGTGTAGCTCATCCTTTTGGCCTTCCCTTAAAAAAAAATAGTATAAGAAAATTGCAAAAGTTAATGCACGGAATGTCGGAATCTAAAGCAGTCATTTATTAACTAACGATTATCAGTCAATAATAATAATCATTCACTTAAAATCTAAATGAAGCATATGTGAACTGAGAGAACTTTTAACAGTTCGGGAATATGAAAAGTGAGATGCAAAGAAATTCTCTTAGTTAAGTTATGACGGCTAAAAAGAAAACAAGCACACACACAAAAATAATACCGTCTTTTATGATAGACTGGAATAAAAAGAAAATGGAAAGCAGAAAACTTGACAGAAAATATTATTAAATGTATAATAAAAGAGGAAATATAGCATTCAGGTGAAGCAATGTAAACTCGGACCAGTTATCTCAATTTAATTTAACGAAACCAGTAGACAGCAATTCATGATAAAGAGTTAGAATGCAATGAATTTTACAAAAACTTCTATGCTGACAGTCTAAAAATCAAACTACTGGAGATAAATGAGTCTCAGTTTTATTGGTAAACTTTATTTATGGTATCGTATACATTTATAGATTTAAGAAAACATTTAAACTATCCAAAGGTACAAATTTAAGTAATTTATGATTCCTCCCGTGATAAACATAATTCTAGATATTTAGAGTAAAATGTACTTCGTGAAGCGGTATTTATTTAAAAATAAACAATGCAAATCGAAATTTCTAAATTTTTTTCCTCAATGAAACACGTCACCCTATTTCTTGAATCCTATTGAGTTTTATATAACTTGTATGGCTTTGGATCCGGACGCGATAATATCAGTTACTTTTGAAGGAGCATCACGCGGGCACCTTTCTTAGTACCTTTTTGCATCTGGCCGTCAGCGTCTCCTCAAATCAGCCAAGTCGTAGTTGTAAAAACTGACGACGGCCATGTTGTCACCAGGGTCCAAATATACAGGGTCTGCTCACGAGGCGGTACTAAAACTTATCCCCGCCCCTTGTGAAACGTCATCAGTTACAAAAGGATCATATCTTTATGAAACTATATTTACGATAACATTTTCATATAACTATTTTTGCGATGGCGTTTTTTTATATAAATTTTCCTTTTATTGCATGTTGCCGTATACTACGTTAAAGTACAAAGAATGCTCTTTCAAATGATATATACCACATTACAATTACGATTACTATCAAACCCACAAGCGCGCACAGAAAAATTATCTACGCACACAAAAATGTGCAATTACTTCATCCGTCAACCTACATACATTCACGTTTCGTAGCGAATCTAACTAAGGGATGATGATAGAAAGAAACTGAAAAATTGATTAGAAAGCTGATAAAATTTACTATATAATGCATAAATAAAATTGATAGGTGTTCTCAGAAATTTTCGAGAATTCTAAGTCAGAGGACTAAATTTTTTAAATTTTATGTAAATATTTACCACATTTTTCTTACATAATTTTTCATCTTATCACGTTTTGCCATATACCATGTAAAAGTACAAAGAATGCCCTTTCAATTGGTATATGACACATTACAATTACAATTATTTTCAACCCCATAATCGCGCACAGAAAATATTATCTATGCACGCAAAAATTATAAAAAATTAAGTGTTCGTGAGAGATCTGAAATCTAGCCCCGCCCCTTGTGAAACGTCATCAGATACATCCAGTCAGACTGACGAATAACTTTTTGTACTCTTCGAAAATATTATAATCATTTGAGGCATGCATAATTAATACCTTTATGCATACAGTTTGTGTTATATGTAGAATTATGTGTTCTGAAGTATATTTATGTGATATGAAGTGATAATGAGAAATTTGCTGGAAATGTGTTCCCTGTATCATTTTCTTCATCATTTATACCTTTGATACCTTATATCGTATATGATGCAATTGTTATACTTTTGATATTGTTTTCTTTTTTGTGGCCAAGTCGTGCAAATGCAACTGCCATTTTTGACACTGCCTGTATCCACATTTTCTTTGTATTTATTGCATAACAATAAGTATTCACAATAATATTTGGGAAATATAATTAATCTATCATTCTAACCTTTATCATAAAAAAATTTGCTTTTCAAAGTGAGGTATGAACACAGTGACAGAACTAAATAAATTTCTTAAGAATTATTTAAAATCTTGATAATATTACTACCTGAAAGAGAGAGAGAGAGAGAGAGAGAGAGAGAGAG
>NC_061110.1:39130375-39142875 GCF_015104395.2 Macrobrachium nipponense | reverse complement strand
CGGTCTGCAATATTCGTAATGAAACGCATTAAATTATTAATATTATTATTTTTTATTTTTATTTTTTTGCTTTATCACAGTCCTCCAATTCCACTGGGTGGTATTTATAGTGTGGGGTTCCGGGTTGCATCCTGCCTCCTTAGGAGTCCATCACTCTTCTTACTATGTGCGCCGTTTCTAGGATCACACTCTTCTCCATGAGTCCTGGAGCTGCTTCAGCCTCTAGTTTTTCCAGATTCTTTTTCAGGGATCTTGGGATCGTGCCTAGTGTCCCTATGATTATTATGGGTATAATTTCCACTGGCATATCCCATATCCTTTTTATTTCTATTTTCAGGTCTTGATACTTATCCATTTTTTCCCTCTCTTTCTCTTCAACTCTGGTGTCCCATGGTATTGCGACATCAATGAGTGATACTTTCTTCTTGATTTTGCCAATCAACGTCACGTTTGGTCTGTTTGCACGTATCACTCTATCTGTTCTGATACCATAGTCCCAGAGGATCTTTGCCTGATCGTTTTCTATCACTCCTTCAGGTTGGTGCTCGTACCATTTATTACTGCAAGGTAGCTTGTGTTTCTTGCACAGACTCTAGTGGAGGGCTTTTGCCACTGAATCATGCCTCTTTTTGTGCTGGTTCTGTGCAAGTGCCGGGCATTCGCTTGCTATGTGGTTTATGGTCTCATTTTTCGTATTGCATTTCTTACATATGGGAGAGATGTTATTTCCATCTATCGTTCTTTGGATATAGCTGGTTCTTAGGGCCTGATATTGTGCCGCTGTTATCATTCCTTCAGTTTCCTTCTTGAGCTCTCCCATCTGTAACCATTGCTATGTGTCATCGCTGGCTAGTTCTTTAGTCTGTCTCATGTATTGTCCGTGCATTGGTTTGTTGTGCCATTCCTCTGTTCTGATTGTCATCCTCCTGTCTCTGTATATTTCTGGGTCTTCGTCTACTTTTATCAGTCCTTCTTCCCATGCACTCTTGAGCCACTCGTCTTCACTGGTTTTCAGATATTGCCCCAGTGCTCTGTTCTCGATGTTGACGCAGTCCTCTATGCTTAGTAGTCCTCTCCCTCCTTCCTTTCGTGTTATGTATAGTCTGTCCGTATTTGCTATTGGGTGTAGTGCTTTGTGTATTGTCATATGTTTCCTAGTTTTCTGGTCTATGTTGCGGAGTTCTGCCTTCGTCCATTCCACTTTTCCTGCACTGTATCTGATTACTGGCACTGCCCATGTGTTTATGGCTTTTATCATATTTCCGGCGTTGAGTTTTGACTTGAGTATCGCCTTGAGTCTCTGCATATATTCTTTGCTGATCGTGTCCTTCATCTCTTGGTGTTTTATATCCCCTCCTTCCATTATTCCCAGGTATTTGTATCCCGTCTCATCTATGTGTTTGATGTTGCTCCCATCTGGTAGCTTTATCACATCAGTCCTTGTTACTTTGCCCTTTTGTATGTTGACTATGGCGCATTTTTCTATTCCAAACTCCATCCTGATGTCCCCAGATACAATCCTTACAGTCTGGATTTGGGTATCTATTTCCTTGATGCTCTTACTATACAGCTTGATGTCGTCCATGAACATCAGATGGTTAATTCTTTCCTCTTTTCTTGAGTTGGTACCTAGCATCCATCTTCTGCGGTACTTTTGTCATGGGAATCATGGCTACTATGAATAGTAGTGGGGGCAGTGAGTCGCCCTGGAAGATCCCTCTCCTGATTTTAACCTCTACTAGTCTTATTCCAGAGCTTGTAAGTATTGGATTCCAGTTGCGCATTTTATTTTTGAGGAAGCTGATAGTGTTTTCCTCTGCACCATATATTTTCAGGCATTCTATTAGCCATGTGTGTGTGGTATCATGTCGAAGGCTTTCTTATAGTCTACCCATGCCATGCTTAGGTTGGTTTTCCTTCTCTTACAGTTCTTCATTACCATTTTGTCTATCAGGAGCTGGTCTTTTGTGCCTTTCACGTCCTTCTGCAGCCTTTCTGTTGGTGGGGGATGGTGTTTGTATCCTCTAGGTAGTTGTATAGCCTTTCGCTGATGATACCTATTAGTAACTTCCATATTATTGGTAGGCAGGTGATAGGCCTGTAGTTACTGGCTATATTTCCCTTACTCTTGTCATTCTGGACTAAGGATGTTCTTCCTGTGGTCATCCATTTGGGCGCATGGTGATTTGTGATACAATGCTGGAGTTGTTCTGCTATTCTTGGGTGTAGGGCCTTGAAGTTTTTGAGCCAGTATCAATGGACTTCATCGAGACCTGGGGCTTTCCAGTTGGACATTTTCTTTATTATTATTATTATTATTATTATTATTATTATTATTATTATTATTATTATTATTATTATTATTATTATTATTATATTACGAGTAAAGCAAGTAAATCCTACCTCCTGTTATATGCATAGCCTCTTTTCAAATCATGATGCTTTTATTTTATATTTTGCGGCATTTTAAAAGTTAATTCAAGCACCCTCCATGCTTGTTAACTCATATATAACTTATAAGTCCTTTCTTCAAGCTATCTAAGATTTCCGAATAATGAAATATGTAAATTTACGTATGTTTTACTTAATTTCATAATCAAAATTACTATATATTCATATTCCAACGTTTGTTGTGATAGGATATAAGTAAGATCTACCTATTGCACATGGTAAAGTTAAATGGAAATTATATAAATATATATTATATATATATATATATATATATATATATATATATATATATATATATATATATATATATATATATATATATTATAGATATGGGGACAAACAGCACAGAAATACGTGGATAAAAGGGACAGTCACAACATTAATTTCTGGATAAAATGAAAAGTTACCAAATAGTACCTGGTTAAAGGGGACATACAACAGTGATGTATGGGGGACAGACAGTATAGTTATACCTAGATAAAAAGACAGTCACCACAATAATACTTGGGTAAAAGTGACTCACTGCATTAATACTTGGTTAAAGCTATTAGTCAGCACAGCAATGTCTGGATAAAAGGGACGGTCACCACAGTAATACCTGGTTAAAATGGCAAACAACATAGTAATACCTGGAAAGGGACAGTTGCCAGAATGTTTGGATAAAAGGGACAGTCACCACAGTAATACCTATCAGTACACCCACGACTGTTCGAAGGGTGGACGTCCCAATGAATTTGTCAACTGCTGTACCCCATGGTTCCTAAATTTCATGGGAGATGATATCAGTATTCCAAGACTTTGAAATGATAAGACTTTGGTGGTAATACTAATAATAATAAACGTTCACGATTATTAACATCAGTTCAATATCCCGCCCATCCATCCACCGAGAGAGCGTTTTAAATATCACTGAAACTTTACCAACTATGGATCTGCGGCCCACTGTTCCCATGAATATGGAGTACTAAAGCAGTGGCCCTTGAAACGTAGAAGCTTGTGTAAGCATTTAAACCTTGGGAAAATGTCATGTCGCTAAATCATTGTTGACCTTATTCAAGTTTGGGTTAGTCTCCATAATATTACTTTAAATACCTGTTATTAGCGTTTATTTATGAACTGTTCACACAACAGACAAAATCTCCACAATTCTCTGTGACTTGCCTTCACTTTAAAAGTCTACTCTATATCATCTACAATAGTTATTGATTCCACATTTTGCTTAGTTATTTCTAATTGACGCCAAGATTATAATGGGCACCAATACAAGTCGAATGTTGATCCAGAATTTAGTTTTATCAAATAAGGAATACGTTAATCGAAGACACAATGAAAAATTGATTTACTTACTATGAAAGACTAAATAAATCTGGAATATTTTCGTGCAATTGCTTTGCATCAATTAATGTTGTTGATGTACCAGCAGCACGTAAAACAGAATTCTCACAAAGGGAAGGGTCGAGAGTGGAAACTATATGCAAATGAGTTAGAAGAGAATAACAAAGAAGGGGGAATAAACTGAAAGCAAAATTTTGTGAATTTACGGAATTGTTCAAATACAACATCCCGTTATTAATAAAACAAAAAGAAATAAATAACTATATCATATAACCAAACCACTCGGAGATGTAATGGTACAGGTGAAAAAAAAAAGACATGTCAGAATGTGAAGTGACTATGAAATATATGGAATTTTAACCGAGTAAGGAAAGAGGCAGCCATGCTGAAAGATTTCTCGTTATTAAAGCCTAAAAACCCGGTTATATTCATACGCATTATGGTTAGGTGCAAATGATTAATTTTATCATATCTAAAACGTACTCCCACACTTCTCACCTTTTAATATTCTTTGCTCCTCTTAAAATGTGCAGTCATTCATCTCAGCGCCATTGACACGTTGCAGTGACGATTAATACACCCACTGCAGATTCACACGGTATTAACCCAGTATGTGTCCACTTACGGGTCGCATCCGAGGTGATAGTTATATAAATGGCGGAAGATCAATGGGGCGTCCTGTTTAGTATTAGTCCCTTGGAGATCAAAGGTATGTTTTTTTTAATATGTAGATATATAAAGAAATTGGTCTACATATTACGCTGATCATCGAGGGGCTAGTACAAACACTGCGTTCCATTGAGCTTTTGCCATGCTTGGTACTATAGTAGATTCACATCAACCGTGCATTTGACGTCTAGGCCAGTCCCTTACGACGCTCCTGATTGGCTGTTGATAAGCCAATGAGAGGGTTGGAAACTCTCAGTCTCTCGAGAGAGTTCCCATAGGCAGGATGTATGTTCTACCTCTCTTGGGAGACACGAGGTGGAAGATACTCCCTACCCATGTGAACTCTCTCGAGAGACTGAGAGTTTCCAGCCCTGTGATTGGTTTATCAACAGCCAATCGAGACCGTTGTAAGGGACGGGCCTAGGCATCAAAAGCACGGTTGATGTGAATCTACTATAGCACCTCGGAGGTGACGCGTAGGGGGAATAAACATACTTTGTTAATACCCATCCACGAAATAGAGCGGGCTCGACCACAACTGACAACAATATCTATTTTTCTTCTCTGAACAAAAATCTTCTCTCCGCGTATTCTGGTTTTGCTTTCATCTCTTGTTTATGTAGCAAACGTTGACATTTATTTCCTGTTTTATTGTTGATTTTAAAAATGACATGTTAACGCAATTCACTAAATCTCGATATATACCAGCTTTTTCCAACTAGTGACATTTTCACCTTTTCACCCAATATATAAAACACATATATACATATATATATATATATATATATATATATATATATATATATATATATATATATATAGTATATGTATTTATATGAGTGTGTATGTGTGTGTGTTCATTTTATAGAGTTTAAGTAAACTTATTATTTTTGAGTGCACAAAGAGAGATAAATACATGACTAAGGTGATGTAAATTTGTTAATAGTGAAGAAAATATTCGCAATATGATTATATGTTGGGCGTTAAGGAAAACACGTAAAATTCTTTGATAACGTTATTATTCTTTCTGCCATCTTTTGTCAATGGATGAAAGTCCTAAATTAATAAAGGAAATGAGGCGGATGAAAGGGATCAGGCCGATTGAACAGTAAATGTACCATAATGTTTTTATACCAAGCAATTCAGGATAGAGAGAGAGAGAGAGAAGAGAGAGAGAGAGAGAGAGAGAGAGAGAGAGAAGAGAAAGAGAGAGACGAGAGAGAGAGAGAGAGAGAGAGAGAGAGAGAGTGCCAAAAACTAGAAAATCCAAGAAAAATGAGCAACTCTAAGCCGATATTCCTGTAAGTTTTGTACCTTATTAAGTACTAGGATGTCAGTGCTGTTGATTAATAACCCACCCTACCCACCCACCACCACCTGCCCTCGGTTTCCAATATTCGACCAGAGATCAGTCAGTCGACTAATTAAACCGACTGGTTTTCAGTAACCTCCCAATTCACAGAAAAAATATGGTTAATCAAAAGTCAGCTTGTCCTTTGCATTTGACAAATGTCTATCATTTTTCAGCTACACAGCATATCGTAATGCCTCGCACCGGACAAAGGGATTTTATGAGCAATGGAAAATAAATTCCATTTGCTAGATAATGTAAGTTTCAATAATATTTTATGCACGTTATTCCCTGCAATAGAATAACCTCAATATCAGGAGAGAGGAAGACACTGCCTGAAGATTACCTGAAGAGATGTTCCACCACTCCGGCCTGGTGGTTATATTGATGCTCACTTAGGATTAAATTTTCCCTATCGCAGTTACTGAAGCTCAAACACGAAGTGTCAGATCAAATTAGAATCATGCCCTGCATTAAGGTTCCTCAAATATCAGGTGTCACACATTTTGACTCACCCTGTGAGATATATAATACTTTGTCCAATTTCCTCTCTTTTGTAATGATCAAGATGCATTTAAGCAGATAATTCCATATATTAACGGTAGTGAGGAGTTAAAGTTGGTGTACAACCAATCTCGGTTTGGTCGTATTACAAAGCAGGTTGCAGCAGACGCTATCTGGCACCATTTCTAGAATTTTGGTGGCATTAGAAGGAAACGGTTTCTAGATTTAAGGGGTGTAGTGGAGGATTTGGAACTAAGTATATTTCTAATTTTTAGATGTGATGATCTTTATAGCGTTCATATATAAGTTAGATACCACTTGGCTTAATCACCCTTAGTCTAGTACAGCAAGGAGGGGCATTGATATAAAATTTGTATATGTGTGTGTGTGCTTGTTTGCACTCTGGCATACCTATTTGGACTAAATTGAATTGAATACAGAATTCAGGCTAAAGACCAAGTAGTTGCACTATGAATCAATTGCTAGGAGGGGGTGGAAAGTAAGTTGGAAGAAAGGGAATATGAAAGGAAGTACGGAAGAAACAAAAGTGGTTGCAACCAGGGGCCGAAGGCACGCTGCAAAGAACCCTAACTAATGCCTTCAGTGCACCACATGAGGCGCACTGGTGGCACTAGCTCCTTATGGGGCCGACCTATTTGGAGTGTTGATCTAGCATAAAGTTCAAGTCTTGATTCCTTGTCTTTTATTGCTTCGTCTAATCTGTAATTCACTCATATTGCATCTTCAAATACATATAAGAATCTATTGCTTTCATTCTCTCACATCTATTATAACACTCCTTGATCAGTCTTCTTTTTCACGTTTTAATCTCATAACCGTAGTCTTGTTCACCTTTAGCTTGACTTTCTCAGGTAGTTTCAAACCCGTTCACCAATCACAGTATGTATTTACTATCTTCCGATAGCAAGACCTTACCTACAAATATAATCCATTCTACATTTCATTTAGTGCGCATCTCGTCCCATAACTCATAACTTACATCTACTCGACCTGTAGCATACCCTCATCAGAAAAAATATTACATAGTCAAATAGGCTTTACCCACTTTTGTTTCAACTCATTTTACATAAGAACATTTATTTTCCATCCTACATAATCAAACACTACTATCATAAAAAAAGTTTACTCCCAATACCCTGTAAAATGCATCTCCATCTATTCTATTATAAGCTTTCTCTAAGTCCATAATGTCACATCCAGTATTGTCAGACTTTCAAATTTCTTTCATAAAAGTTACGTATCAAACACTGAATCGTCACACCCTCTCCTTGAGTAGACCCAAACTGCTCTTCTGTTAAGTACAACAGTAGCCTCGATGTGCATTTCTAACTCCTCTTAACCCCTTCTGTCTGTCTGTCTGTCTGTCGGTCTGACAAACACACACACACACACACACTTTATCTCTCCTTTCCTGCCTCAATCGTAATAAAGCGATTTAAAATTCTGTTGATTATTATTTTTCTAAATCGTGAAGCTATAAAAATAATATATATATATATATATATATATATATATATATATATATATATATATATATATATATATATATATATATATATATAATAAAATATGAGTGTGTGTGTGTGTATGTATGTATGTATATATGGATGTATATGTATACATACCTTCCAACTCGTTGCTAAATGACGTTAATCTTCGTAATGTCAGTATTTACAGCTCACTTATTTTAATCCTCCCTCAGACTTTAGTATAAGTAAATAAAAAGAATATAAATATATTTATTCAGAGGTATACAATGCTTTAGTTTTCTGTTAAAGAAAACTATTGAGATGGCTTTGTCTGTCCGTATGAACTTTTTTTGGAGCGCCCTCAGATCATAAAAAATACTGAGGTTCGAGGGCTGCAAATTGGTATGCTGATCATCCACCCTCCAATCATCAAACATATCTAATTACATCCCTCTAGCCTCGGTAGTTTTTTTTCTTATTTAAGGTTAAATTTAACAATGATCGTGCGTATGGCAACGATATAGGACAGGCCAATAATAGTCCGCGGCTATTACTACATATACCGAGGCCATCGAGAAATAGATCTACTTTTGCTGTGCAGAAAACTCGATTGCGTCGAAGAAACTTCGGAGCAGTTTTTTACTTATTCTATCTAATTCTGCCCTGTAATAAACTTACTTTGCGCAGCAAAGTGAGGATTAACAGTGCTATCTTTACAGGCAGGCCAAAGCCTCCATTCGAACGCAATTATCCGTGATTGGTTGTCCAGAAACTTTAAAATGGTTTAAGACCATCTAGTTTACCGAGTCTTTTCCATCCGTAGGAAAACGCTCACGTTGGATTTTAGCGGAATGACTTCCAGCGTTAAAGCGACTGGATTTCCAGCCAAGCGATTCCAACTGATTATTGCGTCTCCGTCTTTTCTGGCATGGCATACGAGAGTTCGAAATCGAAATTCATCGTCGACGACCGAACATTTAGGTGTTGTATTGGACCTCCCGTCCACTAGATATTTCGTAAATATTTGTTTAGTGGTAACATATAGTGAGGAAAATCACAATTATCAGCCGGATGTATTTTCAGATTCTCAAGTCTCAAATCCCTGTGTATCAATGGTCTAAGCCTAAGGGAAGCAGGAGATAATTAGAGGGAAAGAAAAGAAGCTCGGATAAATATTGAAGGAAATGAGACAACCTTTAAGGACGATGGTAGATGATTGGCATTTTGGAATCTAAAAGGGGTTATAAAATTCCGAAGGGAATGCAAAGTGTGGGTGGGAGAAGAGGGTCGAAAGCAGAATGAAAACAATACCATATAAAGAAGTACCAGAAAATGAAAGACAAATCATTGACCGGTAAGGATTGAATAACAGAGGAGTAACTGGATATCATTACACTCTACGAGACCCAAATAAATTTTGTTAATTACCTGTAGCCAGGATGTTACCAAAATTATAATGCCACTGTAAAGTAAATTTAATGAAGCAAAAATATCGATAACTATGAGAGTGAACGTATTATTTTAGCTATCAAGGTCCGTAGGTTAACACTTTATCATTTCACACGTAAAAAAAAAAAAAAAAAAAAATCTTAGCCATCGTCACCTGATGCTAAGTACGTAATCTAGTTAACTGTTTCCTCACACCGGAGACAATTTATAACAAAAATCGCCTTTGATTTTTTTTTTTAGTTCATATAGTTCTGTGCCTTTGTTGGTTAGCTGTGCCGAACAACATAATAGAAGCAATTAAATGATGAATATTGGATCTTAAACATATTTTTCATCTTTAATAACAATACAGATCAAGATTATGTACGTATGAGTTGCTGGTAATTAAATCAAAATATAAGAAAATGGAAAACATTCCTCTTAATTTTTTTAAATCAGTAACCTCACACGATGTAAATAGCTGAAAAATGTTATGGAAATCCATTTGAATTTCGCAAAAAAAAAAAAAAAATAAATAAATAAAATAATCGTATTTCAAGACGCTTCTTTTGTTTAAATTTCCTTTTGATTTTTAAGAATCTAGAGCTATAGTCAGCAAAATAATTCTTGATTTTTAGTAAGTTTCAAATTTCGTTTTAATTACAAATGCTACACAATGGATTCAATTAATTATAACTTTTTTCAAGCATTACTGAATTTCGGAAATTTGACATTTTCAAGTTGTAATATGTTACGTAATAAACGTAAGTGTATATATTATATATATATATATATATATATTATATATATATATATATATTATATTATATAATCTTGGATATTATTTATATATAATATAATAGTATATATATATTTATATAATATATATATAATATTAGCTATATATATAATATAATACCATATATATCATATCTATGTATATATATTTATTATATATATATATATATATATATATATATATCTATCTATTAAGCTATATATATATATATATTATAGACATAGATATATCTATATATATATGATATATATCTATTATATATGTCTATATATATATATATATATCCTATCTATCTATATAGAGGATATATAGAATATATATATATAATAGATATTATATATGTATGTATATATAATACATCTATGGTCTATATAGTTTTATATATATATCTCTATATTTATATATTATATATATTCTATATATATATAATATATCTGTATGATATCTCTATATATATATATATAGATAGATATATTATATATATAGAATATATAATATATATATAGTCTCTAGTGTGTTTATATATATATATATATATATATTTATATATATATATATATATATTCTATATATTATATAATATATATAATTATGTGTATATATATATAACTATATATATTATTAATAATACTATATATATATATTATATATATGATAGATATATATATATATTAATTATAATGTTCTTTATAAATATATATATGTATATATATTATATATATTAATATATATAATAATATTATTAATATATATAAATATTTATAATCTAATATTATAATTGTATATAGATGTATGTATATATATCTATATATATATCTATATATATATATCTATATAAATTTTATATTATATATATATATATCATATAATTCGAGAGATTATAGATTATATATTATATATGAGAGTATAAGGGGGAGAAAAGAAGAAATTATATCCCTATCTTATCTTTAAATCTATATCTTATCTTTATCTATCCTTTTATCTTTATATATATATATATATATATTATTAAGAGATATATATAAGGATATATAATATATATATATTATATATATATAGATAGATATATATCTATGTTGTAGATATATAATATATATCTATTATAGATATATAGAGATCGAGGATATATAGAGATATAGATATTATGTATATATATTAGATATAGGTATGTATATATAATAGATGGATATATATATATATACTTATATATATATATATATATTATATATATATATATATATAGATAAATATGTATAATATGATGTATATATATATATATATATATATAAATATATTATATATATATAAATATATATATATATATATATATATATAGAAGAGAGAGAGAGAGAGAGAGAGAGAGAGGAGAGAGAGAGAGGATATATCTATATCTATATCTAATCTAGTATCTATCTATTATCTATCTAATATATATAATATATCTATATATTATATTTATTAATATATATATATATATATATATATAGATATATATATATATATATATGTATAATATGTATGTATATTATATATATAAAGATAATATATATATTATAGATATATATAGAGATATATCTATATCTATACGCTATATCTATATCTATATCTATATATATATATATATATATATAATATAGAATAGATATATATGATTAATATATATATTATATTATATAATATATATATATTATATATATATAGAGTATTATATATATATATATAATATATATATATATCCATATATATTAGATATAGATATATAGATATATATAATATTATATATATATATATATATATATATATAGTATATATCATATTATATTTATATATTATATAATAGATATATATATATATATTAATATATACATATATATAGATATATCTTATATATATATATATATTATATATTATATATATTATATATATATATAAATATAAAATATATATCTATTTATATATATATATATATATATATATATTATATATATATCTATATATGCTATATATATATAGATATATATATCTATATTATATATATATATATATATATATATATATATATATATACTATATATATATATATATATTGTATTTGATGTATGTAATTATATATTTCATCTTCAACAGGAAGCACTATCATAGGTAAGGGCACTATCATAAAGGGTCATAACGAAAGAGGAATGTCGAAGAGAATTAAATAAGAAAATAATATGGATAGCGTTTCCATTAGATCTATTACTAACTAGAATGAGGCTCGACTAAAGAGATATCTCTGAAATTAAAATGCGTAATTTTTGAGTAATGACAACACTTAGTGAAAAGTAAGAGATTTACAAATAGATAGTCTTAATATTGGAATATTTAGATGCAAACGAATTAAAATGTTAGTTGAGATAATCAAAAGGCGCCGTTGCCTTAGGAAAAGGAAAAAATGCATAACTATTCATCTTACTACAAAGTGAATCGTTGATTT
>NC_061110.1:39077875-39125375 GCF_015104395.2 Macrobrachium nipponense | reverse complement strand
AACTTACAATGGTTATTTTTGTCATGAGCGAGGTACAGATGGAGGATATCATTGTATTTTTCAATATTCTGCACGTGATTTGGGTTAGATGGAAAGAATTCTGCTAGCCGCTTTTATCCTTCAAAGCATTCTGCATATTTGTAGAAAATAAATACTAGGCAACAGTTAGCAGCTACAGTAGAAATTAGCGTTAAAGGTAAAGTAGGAAAGGATTAACAGGTTCCGTGGTTTAAAAGTAGCACAGTTAAAGGAGTGTTATGAAAGTTGTTTAATCCTCTGCCTAATAAAGGTTACATTAAATTGGGCTGGTATACTCGCTTAGGAAAATAAAGGGGGAATTTAAAACTTTTCTATCAAGAGTATATTACCTCCTGTTGAAGTAAATAAATTATGTGAAAACTGTAAGAAATTCACAAAATACATAAAATGCGTTGAATAAGTTTGGAGTAGTATGTTAAACTAAAATAAACCATCCTTTACCGTATAAACAAAGATTGCAACTAATGAATCAATATGCTTGCGCTTGAATATCTTGAACAACTGTATAACCGAGAATATAATTCTAATTCCTTTATAACTTCATAAACTAATCTTTTTATTATAACACAAAACTAGCTATTTTTTTTAAGTTGATCTTCAGCCTATGCTTAATATTTTTTCTCTCATTTCTTTTCGTTTTATAAATTTTATTCTTTCCATTTTTCTTAGCTTTTTCCAAATAAAAATTTCTCTTCCTAATAAATTAACATCACTTAATGTTAATTTTGATGAAAGAGCTGAGTTGGACGAATAGTGGAGTCACTATCAATTTATTTTTTTCCTGCACAGGATTTCCTTCAAAATTCACTAACTGGCGATCTAACATGCTACAGATTTATCTGTTATTTCAATGCAAAAACACGATTATTGCATACAATAAGGCAATTATATCGTTCATAAGAGTGAAATCTGTCACATATTTAAAAGCGAAGAAAATGTCAAGTGCAGCCAAATTTCAAAAATAATACTTACGAAACATTTTCAAAACTCATTCACACATCGCTAAAAAAAAAAAAAAAAAAATTGTCATACCCTTCATATTGCTTTCAAACAAGCATAAAATCTGAAATAGTCTTATTTGATTGCTTCTACACCCCAACGCTGAAAAAATGTAAAATATTTATATATACAAAAAGTAGAATGCGCCCACTGATATCGTGTGATGGGAGCGTGTGTGACACAACCATTTGAGTGTCGGGGCAACAACAGCCACCTGGTGTAACATAGGTCTACAATGAGTAGCAACAATGAAATTGTCTTGAAACTATTTATTTTATATTTATTACAGGATTATTGGGTTTTTCATACAGAATTATTTATTATATAATTCTTAAATACTTCTAAAATGAAGGCATACTAGCAAATATTCGCCTATGCAATCATTCTTTTGTCAAAGCCAAGATTTTGTTCCTGGGCCTAGGTGTGTTAGATTTCTTTACTTACACTTAGCATTCACATCTCTCTATTAACAATTTCTGGCCAGAAAGCAAATGAAGTTATCTAGATATTCTTGCACTTCAAGTTACATTATGAAGGAATAAATTATACACCAAAATCGAGCACAAGGACTTTAGAAAATAATATTTTAAGCCAGTTGAAGAACAAGGGTTCCATACGTATCTTTTATTCATCAAAGAACAGGTAATCTCTACAAACATATTAATTAACAATAGAGATTACATCTCAGAAGGCTTACAATATTCTTTTTAGGCCTATAAGTCATTTTGCAACATTCAGGCAGCTTGAACACAGCCTAAAATTTCAACATAAAAAAAAACTTGAATTCATATTACTATTTTGAAAATGTTGTTATTATAACTGCTGAGCTTATTAGGTCTACTGTTATAATGCTGCACTGCAGAGGTTGACTGGCCCGAGGAGCATTTCAAGGGCGCTGTCCTTGACAGCACCGCTAGCTTTATCACGCCTTACCTTGAACTAAGCAATGTGAATAAAAAATCAATTCAAATCACACGGATTAAAAATTACACCAATGCATAATAGGGATCATATTTATACAAACACACAGAAAATATGGCTAGCAGTGAATTCGCAAAATTTTCAATATGTATTACATTAGAAAACAAATCACTACTTGGCAATGTCACGTTGTGTCTGAGATTCTGGATGATACAAAAAGAATCATATCGCATGAGATTTGAGCATCACTGTACGTACAGTTGGACACAGGTTTCCCTGGTACACCTTCTCGAGAGACTTCGAAAAATTATATGGTAACAGTGTTTACTGAGGGGGATGGGGGGAGGACCCTTCCTCTCTTAGCAAGAGTTCCACCAATAAGCTCTGGAATTCTTTCAGTGGGAGGAGTCAATAGGTATGGTTGGAGAAACACACATACACACACGGAGTAAAAGAAAAAAAAAAAATTGAGTAGGTTATATCGCTTTAACTGAGATTACTGTCCCTTTTTTTTAATATAAGTTTGTTTATTCAGTTTCCATTTAACTTTCGTCTAAGTCGTTATCTTACCACCAGGTCTGTTATTAAATATCTGTCATATTCATTACGCAATACTTAAAAATGATCAAAATTTTAGAATTATATTGGTATTGGAGAGAATCACGAACATCATAACAGGATATTTTAACCTTATCAGGTAATCCTAGTTTATAGTATCGGTTGCAGTGCGTTTCCTATCACTAATATAATAGGAAGCTATAAAGAGAAGCACAGCAGCACTTCATTGAACATACCCAAACACTCAGTAGTCAGTGAACGTGTTGAAAGTGTCCGACTCCTTAGCTCCTCTCTCTCTCTTTCTCATATTAGCTACTTTAAAGTCACATGTCATCTAGAAATACCACTGCGCTAAGTATGCAGTTTTGATATGTCATTAACACCCTCTAATCTTGACTAAACTAATATATATAATATATGCATATATATTTTTTCGGGGGGCGGGGGGGAGTGGTGTCAGGGATTGAGTTCTAGTTGTTTAGCCGTCTTACAGGTTTTGGAATTCTAAAATGTAATTCAAACTGACAAGCTTCTTGCTTTTGCTGTACCGAAGTCCTCAGCCTGGCTTTGCTACAACTGAAATGGGTGTGGGTCTAGGGGTAAGGTGGGCCTGTTGCGACCCCGATGAGTGGACGAAGTACTAGATATGCTCGTGGATAGTGTATAGCTAACGAAAAGCTCCACTTGAAATATTTTCTTGTTTATCTTTAATGCCTGCGTGTTTTTAGTGTTTATCCTAATATTATTATAGTACCGTAGATTTTCTGAATACAACAGCATTTACTAGAAGAAGGATTGGGTTAAACTCACTCTCTCTTGTAAATACATATAGAATGAAAAGGAGAGAGAGAGAGAGAGAGAGAGAGAGAGAGAGAGAGAGAGAGAGAGAGAGAGAGAGACTAGACGTTACTGAGGAATCAAAATGAAACCACTAGGGACAGAAAATTCAACAACGTGTAATGGAAAGTGAAGAAGGACTCCCAAACTTGGTGCAAACTTTTAACCATTCCCATATGGTAAACATAATTCGTTTGCCAATGATAAACAATTGTTGATATTCAGAGGTTTCATGTATTCATGGTTGGGTTTGTATTCCCTCTTGAATATACTGTAAAGGTTATTCCCTACACGCCGTCATTAACAATAATTATTACATGTATGGATAATCATATCTACTTGGCTTATATTTTCTAATATATTAATTGGGATACATGTTTTAATGTCATACGGACAGAAATTCCTTTCGCTCTTATCATCATTCGTGTGAGGATAAGAGACAGACATCTCTATTGTTAAACAGCCCCTTCAGTCATTTACCTGTCCATTGTGGAAAGAGCTATTTGGAGAAATGTAGTTTGATGATATTGTCCTAGGGTTCTCTATTTAGATCATTTTTTAAGAAAAATCAGGATAGCGAAATTCCCTTTAGATTTGAACTCTTTTAAAATATCAAATTCACCTTTCTAATAAATAAATTACAATAATCATGACCTGGAGCTAAACGATATGCATAGGTCTGTTTACGATTTTTTTTTTTACATCATACGACATGGAAGTTCAGCGGAAGCCATGGGGTAATCCATATATACACACTCAATTTTTACATTTATTTTTAATATTAGTGGTTAGTCCAGCCACCTTCCTTCTAGATCACCTCTTGCAATCTGTTAGGCATAGAAGATTCATGGTTTCTGACGATCTGTGGTCGGTTGTGGAAGAGTTTCCATTGTGTTCCCAGAGGTTCATAAGTTGATCTGGTCTCCTCTCCCTCTCAGGCTCCCAACATTTTACCAAATTAGCCTAAATATTCTCAGTGAGGTTCATGTCTGTATCCTTACTTGGCCAGTCAAGCAACTGCAGATCCTCTCGACCTTGAAACCATTCCTGGACTATTCTGGCCGTATGGATGGGGGCAGCGGTCGTTAATGAATATGACAGGATCAGGTGGGGAAGAATAATTCCGCTGTTGAAGTGAAAGTAGTTAGAAATCCTGAAGAATTTCAATGTATTTTTCACCAGTGAACCTCCACTCAATCCTGGTGATATCATCCATATAATGTAAGAAAATCCAGCCCCACACGTTTACTGTGACATGCCCATTCCTGGTCACCTCGTAAATTTCTTCTGTAGTATCTGAAGGGAAAAAATCTAATTTTTAACAATTTACGCTTTGCTTTTCGTAATAGGGAAAATAATGCTGTATCGTTTGGGGAAATAAAATGCTAAGTAACAACCCTTGCAATAAGTTAAGAATGTTTATTCAAATGCAAGGATTAATTCTTGTAATAGCATTAACTTTGATCTGCAACAGTCCGTTATGTTATGATATTCTTTAATTCAGTAAACAGGCTGTACTCTAAATTATAAGTTAGCCTATGTGATTATTCATATGCATTTGCTTAATGCCTGAAAGCTGGCCATTGTAGAACTAATGGGGGGTTTTCAATGAAGAATTTTTATTTTCACACTTCCCGTGGCAATATAATTCAATTAGCGGAAAATACATGGGTATTGACAAAATTATTATCTTTTGATTATAATATTACCCTTGCTTATACTTATTATAGTCTGACTAACTAATGATTATAGAAACTTACCTAATATTACTCTGTCTTCAGTTATGTATTCTGCCGTGACTTCTGCTAGTAAAAGACCAAAATTCCATATCCTCCATCACAAACTGTTGAACAAAGGCAAGCCTATCAGCCCGATGAGAAATTCCTTCTTGCCTCATGCAGACGTCTTCGCCCGTCATAGCCGAAACATTTAATGCCAGACGTTCACAAATAGCAATAGTATTGGTAAAAGGATCTTATGCTGCTCGTCGAATGTCGTCGTTAACCTAACGGGTGGTCATTCGTGGTGGAGGTCTTCGAACTGAAATACGTAATTAACATGCAGATACCTAGATAATCAGGATTAATTATGGCCTGTTTACTTATGGGAACGCTATTTGGTATTCTGGGAAGTAAAGAGAAAAAATCACTATTAGAGTTGAACAGGACCAAGGCAACTGTAATTTAGATTTCATAATTTCAAGGGTTTATAAGGTTTATAGTTTAAAAAATTAATAAATAAATGAAATAAATAAATGCTATCCAAAGTCGGTCAATTTCCCAGTCTAAGCGTGCCTCCTTTTCCATTTATTTACTGTTGTAGGGGAGACGTCAAGACGCTGTGCAACAGCACGTATTGAAAGCCCACTTTCTCGTAGAGCGACGATCTGCGCCCGGAGAACTATATGTTGCTGTTCATTTGGAGACTATAACGAATACTACCAGCAGAGGACAGATAACCTATCAAAATTTATACAACACCTCAGTCTAGCCATGATTGGGTGACAAACTTGTTAGCGTGTAATAGGGGTCCTGTAGCAGTGATATCGTTATCACCGAACAAAGTGATATATTAAATCACACGATTACTGGGACTGATTGATTGATTGGTTGTTACTGGCATTGCAACATCTCAGGTCATTACTGTCATTGATAACGTTTAAAATTCTGTATGTCTTCATAATGATAATTGTTAATTGTCTGTTTGAAACACTTTACTAAAGGTGGTGCTGTTCCTCTCTTAACGTGAATTCCACTAATCAGCTTTCGAGCTGTTTTAGTGTATAAGAGGTTGGAGGAGGCAAACTTGTAATAAGTATTAATTCTCATAGATGAATAAACATTATCTTAATGCAGGGGTTGTTACTTAGCATTACATTTCCCCAAACGATATATTATTTTCCCTGTTTCGGAAAGCAACGCGTAAATTGTAAAAAATTCAGATTGTTTCCCTTCAGATACCACCGAGGAAACATTTACGAAGTGGCCAGGAGTGGCTTATAACCGTTAACGTGTGGGCCTGGATTTCCTTACATGGTATATGTGATATCACCAAGACTGAAGGGTTTCACCAGTGAAAAATACGTTAAAATTCTTCAGGATTTCTTCCTCCCTTCACTTCACCAGCGGAATTATCACTTTCCACCTAGTCCTGTCATTTTCATTCAAGGCCAGAATAGTCCAGGAATGGTTTCAAGGTCGAGAGGATTTGAATTGGTTGACTGGCCAAATAAGGGTGCAGAACCCCATAGATCCCGAGAAAGATGAAGTCGATTTATTAAAGATTGAACAATTCACAGGTGCCCCGAAAGAAGTGCAGTGGAAAAATCACTGAATTTCTAATCAGTTTTCTCCCATGTATACATAAGTTTTTTTATTTTTGTTCCCATTATTTTTATCCTCATCCATTTCGTATGAAGTAGCTGCTGTCGCATATCTTATGTAATATAAGCTGGTTAGGGGTAACTACGTTTGCTTTATGTCTATTACAATTAGAATCATAATTACCTGACCTGTTATCGAATTACAATTACAACTTCAATAATACTGAAATACAAAACTCAAATATTGGAAAAAATTTTCACAAAACTTTTTGCACAAAAAAATTAAATAAAGAATAAAAAAATTTTTTGAATTGGTAGCTGGCTTGTTAAGATTCTCCCTTAATAATATAATAAATAAATTGGGTAGCGACTCAAAACATCTCTCTATTGCATTTGGTCAAGATGAGTTCTCGAAAAGTAAGAGGGCTGCTCTAGGATAACAATTTCAAATAAAGCACTTTATTATTTGAACTTTTCAGTTACAATTACAATTACCATTAAGTATAAATAAAAAACAACCGCAATTACAGTTAACTTCAAAACGTGTAATTAAAAACATTTCAGATAAATGACAATTACTCCAAGCCTGAATAAAAGGTAATGTTTATTTGTAATTGGTAAAGCTCTCTTACTGTGGGTTTCACAGACAGTGCAGTCACGTTTTTGGTCAATAACACTGTAATGAAGACTGGTATCAGTACGAGATTTTGCTATAATTTTTCGGTATAATCAAGGCTTTAACTCTAATGAATGTCCGGTAAAAATGCTCAATTTTTATTTGTAACACATAGAGCAACTATAACCAGTTACCTATTCAAACCAATCTGTAGGCAATTGGCGGCTCTCTCTTTGCTAAAAAAAAAAAAAAAAAAAAAAAAAAAAAAAAAAAAAAAAAAGTTGAAAAGTTGCGAGAAAAACGGATTTCTGCTACCATGCCGACAGTTAATGTTCCTAGGCGGCCATCTCTTCTTCACCTTCGTAATACAAGCATATGGCTGATGCCCGAGTCCAAATGAAGATTGCGAAGGAGGTAACCAAACACAAGTAGAAAGGTGCGTCCACACGGTCGAACAATGTCCGACGGACAAACAATGTTACCATATCATAGGCGAAGCAGGATGACGTCATAAGCGTTGAAACGATGGAAGTAGATCTGGCAACAAACAGTGGTACCAGATGAGGTTGTATACCACTGGTTTTACTCTGCTCACAAGGCAAAGACCGGCAGACAATTGTGAATTGGTAACAATGTTTGTCTGTCGGACATTGTTCGACAGTGTGGACGCACCTTAACAGTAGCTTTACCATCAATCACAGTGTCTATCGTTCTACTACTCCACCATACATGCAGATATCTCTCACTCTAATAATTATAATAATTTACTCCTAACCCAAGTCAATAGTCACTAAAGAAAGAAAACAAAATTTGACCTTAAGATAAAAATAGTAATAGCTACTACTACTGCTGCTGCTGCTGCTGCTGCTGCTGCTGCTGATGCTGATGCTAAGAATAATAGTAAAAAAACAAACAAAAATGCTATATTACTGGTTATTATTATTAATAATTAATTAATATTGTTCCCTTGTTTTCAACGTAGACCAAACGTAATATATCCATGCCTAAGGTAAGGTAGTACAGTAGGGAATTTGCAAATTTTTCCGTACCTGGACTATACCGTACCGTACTTTGGTAAAATTGTCGTTGCGTAATTCTGTTCCATCCACATAGGCTAAATATCAACCGTGCCGTACCGTACCGTAATGCAACCGAATGAATCGTTAGTTATTAAACAACATTGTAAATTATTATTATTAGATTAGATAGATGGATAGATAAAAATAATCGTACAAAATATACTTAAACTGAAGTAACATTCAGAGAGAGAGAGAGAGAGTGAGAGACGAGAGAGAGAGAGGTGAGGGGAAGAAGAGGAGGGGAGTGGGAGTGGGGGTGGAGGGAGAGGGTAGGCGAAGTTTTTTTTTAAACTGTTGTGTCATATCCATTTCTGGTTAATCGAGCCTTTTGCCTCTTCGTACAGGACAAGTGTCTATTCTTTATGATTTGTGATTCATGATGCTCTTATAAATTACGGTACTGGTGTAGTACACTATAGCAAAATCTCGTACTTATACGAATCTTAGTTACAGAGAAATAGGTTAGAGAATTCGCGAACACTTTTAAAGAGCTAATTTTACGAAGCAGTGCTCAACGAGTTTTCAGTTCTCAATGTAATTATTAACAGGAACAATATTTACGCGAGCATATTATATTTAACAGTAGTATCTTTACATCATACCATGGTGATTATGATCCTATTGGCTAATCCTACAATCAAGGAACGATATAATGATATATGAAGCATGGTATTGTTTTACTCGACTCGAAACAGTCTGAATCCCAACGGAGGTGAGGTCGTTAGCAGGATTTTTAAATGGGTCAGACTTCATAACCACTCACCATGAATCGAAGGGACAAATCTGGTGCTGCGAGGACGAATTGTCACTTTACACGACAATGGCTTCTTGATATGAGCCATTGCACGTGATGTTGGTGTGTCCTCCACCACGGTACAGTTGTGGATAAGTAGGTGGGAGGAGAGTGGGAACTTGAACGACTTGCGTAAGTTGTTTATGCTGAATGATTGGTGGATATGTTACATTATTCATGGTTATTTAATCTTGCTTATTTAATCTGAAAGTTTCTTTAAATGTATTTCGTCTCGCTATTATAATTTTGGTTAGACTACAGATATCCACAGCCATTCAAACGCCACAGTATTGTTTCAGGTGCACCTCCATAATTCCACACTGGTGGGTGGTTGGGCCTTGCCGACCTCAACCATGAACAAAGTTAGATAGTCGATCGAGTTGTCTCGGTAAATTTAAGCCTATAAGAGCATTTTATTTGTGCCCACCCCGTCACAGTCATTATGTGTCTTATGATAGCTATAGTTTATTTATCAAATGTCATTTCAGTGATGGCTCAGGAATGATTTACAGTTTTAATAAGCACCAACCAAATTGAGAATATTATGGATATATGTAATCTCGTTCTATTTGATATGCTTTTGAAACCAAAAATATACGGCCATTTTTACTAAATTATGATGAATCCATCGAGTACAAAATTCGAAGAGTCTAGAATTGACTGCGATGTTATATAAATTATAAGTTAAACATTTAAGATACTGTGTTCTCTTAGCTAGGCCAGGGGGTCCACGGAAAACCACCCCAGCTGAGGATAACGCCATTATCAGGGCGGCTCGAGAGCAACCCTTAACCAACGCCGAGGCCATTCATGAAGACCTTGGATTAGAAGTGTCATCGATGACAGTACGACGCAGACTCCACGCTGCTGGGAATCATCACAGAACTCCAGCGACGAAGGATCTCTTGACGGAGCGACATAAGGCGGGAGGGCTTGATTTTGCCCAACGTCGTGCTGATAAGGGTTTGGACTTTTGGGGCAGGGTCATCTTTACTGACGATAAGTGCTTCTCGTCCACATCGCATGGGAAGCTGCATTGTTGGCGAATAAATAGAACTCGGTATGATAAGCAAAATCATTAATTGCATCAATTATCAATTGCATTCTTCTTTAAATCAATTATTAATCTTCAGATTTTGTTCCACGGAAGTGGACTGTAAAAATATATAAAGGGAGTAAACATAAATAAGAGTGATATTTCTGAGATAAATATTAGGTAAGGGACAGTGGCATCATTTGCTCTTTTTCCTCAAATATAATATATTAAATGAATAATTACACAATAGAATTCTTTCAGTGTTGTTCATCACTGAGAATTTAAATTCTCCAAAGGTATATATATATATGATTTATATTATACACCCCCATTTTTTTCTCTCATTCGGATATGAACCCCGTAACATCGTTGAGGTGGTTCGATCCGGCCATGTCACCTGCAACGTATGGGGCTGGGTGTGTGTGCATGGTATGGGCGATGTGTTCCGTATCGAGGGAAGATTTACAGCAGCTAAGTATGTTGAGCTGCTGCAAACCTCCTTCTTGCCTTCGTTACGAGAAAGGAATTTTCCCTTCCCACCAGGGCCCATCCTGTTCACACACTGCTCACGTTGTTCAAGAGTGGTTTGGCAGACAGGATAACCTGCTTCTTCTTAAATGGCAGAGCAAAGGAGCAGATATGAATGTGATTGAACACGTGTGGGCCCAGATGGTGAACACATGGAAAATGGAACACGAGAGAACAACACAGCTGCAGCTCATGGCTCACATCAACTCTCAGTGGGAAATTTGTAGACGGAGACGCAGGAAATTTTCAACCTTGTTCATTCGTTGCCCGACAGATTGAGGGAAGTGACAGAGAGAGGGTGGATGGTCAAGGTATTAGATTGTATAATATAAATGTTATATTTTTTGTAATAGGACATGAAATGTTCTTATTTTGTTCTCATTAGTTATTTAATTATGTTTTAATAAACATCATTCACAAGTTTTATTATAACCATGATATTCTTGATATAATGTTCGAAGTATCTGTAAAAAAAATGGCATAATGCCTCCATACAATATTGAGAGTATTGCAGTAAACTTTCTTACTTACTCAGGCCCCACATGTTTTTATGTATTCCTAATCACCGTTTCTTGTTAACAGCATTGAATTATAGAACTGAATGACTCGCCGAGCACTGTTTTCATACAGTGAGGTCGGTAACAGTATTGGCAAATTGCCTTACCTGTATACTTTGTTCACTGTGGTGTGGCCGATACAGATATGATACTTCGCCACTTATTTTCTCTTATTAGCTTCTTGGAGTCTATTAAAATAGTTTCCATTATTTGAAATGTAATACTTTATATCCTACTGATATTTTCAATGTATCTTTGGTTAAAACCTAAGTTATATGAACAAGAGTAAAAATGTGGCATATTTTTTGGCCGTCGTTGTCGTTTCTGAGTATAGGGGTCATATGCTCTGTGGGACATTTTAAAAGTTAACTGTCAATTCAGTAGATGATACTCTCTTTATGTCAAGTCACTATAAGGAAAGCCCAAATGACTTCACCTATCACCTGAGATCAACGAAATATATAGTCTATAATATATCAGTGCATACATAATTTTAGAAAAAACAACAGTTAACCCTTAAAAGGTCAACCATATCATATGACGTGTTGCAGAAGTCGTCCCACACATGTTGTTCACGTCATGTAACGTTCTTAAGTTTTTAATTTTGTGCGCCTTCATTGTATCGATATTGGTTCTGTACTACTTAGTGCCTTATTAGAGGTCTTGATGGCCGTTTGCACTGCTCGTCTTCCATTTGTATGAACTGCGCGGGGGAGGGGAGGTAAGGGTGGCCTAGGAGGTTGTCAGAAACGTCAAACCAGCTAATCCTGTGTGGTAGCGATAATTTTTTGCTGCACACCTTCGATTTTGATGATAGTATATCAGGAATAAAGTTTTTTATTGTTTTTAATGATTCTAAATGGAACTGACTGTAGAGAGATCCAATCGTTAATTTCATGTTATGAAATGGGGTAATATATTAAGCGAACACTCAAGGGAACAAGAGTTTATGACATTACAGTATCAGAGATGAGAAATTTCTTTGCTTTGGTTATGCTTATGGGTATTGTCAGGAAGGGCAATCTTCGATAATATTGGGTCACTGATCCTCTCCTGAATACACTAATGACATATCAGAACTGCATACTGAGCGCTGGGGTTTTTCTTGTCACTAAGTTGGCTAGTATAGCTGAGAGAGAGATATATAAGTTAGCTAGTATAAGAGAGAGAGAGAGAGAGAGAGAGAGAGAGAGAGAGAGAGAGAGAGAGAGAGAGAGAGGAGCTAAGTGTCGGAGACTCAACAGATTCACTGAGTGTTTGGGTATGTTCAATGAAGTGCTGCTGCACTTCTCTTTATAGCTTCCTATTGTAGAATTTGTAGGAAACTCACTGCAACCGATGCTGTAAACTTGGCTTACGTAATAAGGTTAATATATCCTGTTATGATGTTCGTGATTTTCGGCAATACCAATATAACTTTAAAATGTTGATAAATTTTAAGTATTGCGTAATGAATATGACCGATATATAATGATAGACACGATTGCAAAATAACGTCTTGGCCGAAAGTTAAATGGAACCTTATTAAACAAACTTATATTACAAGTGAGACAACAATCTTCATTACAACGATATAAACTGCTCAGATTTTTTTTTTACTCCGTGTGTGTGTGTGTGTGTGTGTCTCTCCAACCATACCTAACAACTCCGCCCACCAAACGAACTCTAGAACTTATTGGTGGAACTCTTGTTAGCAGAGAAGGGGTTGTCCCCCCCATCTCCCTCAGTAAACACTGTTACCATGTAATTTTTCGAAGTCTCGCAAGACGGTGTACCAGGGAAACCTGTGCCCAACTGTACATAGCTGCATTTTTGTTATCCTAAGTGTTTTTGAAAAAAATATTATTTCTTTACGGGCGTCAATTCACTGTAAAATGGTCATCCGATAAATCTGTTATTGCATGATTCGTTTTCGGTCCTTTTCCTAAAAATTTACGATTAGGTATCCTCCCCCCCCCCCCCCCTTTTTTTTTTTATCAGGACATAAACGCTGTCACAGAATTCCCATCGGAGTAATAATTAGAATTAGTATTACCTCGCATATTGGTTTCTCTATGTTAGTATTACCAGATATATTGGTTTGCCAAAGGGACGGCAAGTGATTGAGAACACTAATACGTAAGAGTCAATTTAATTAGAGTCAGCAGCATATATCAAATATTTGTGCATGGCTGTGATACTGAATGATAAAATCTGGTTTAAATGTTGGCAGCCCTGAAATCGGGTGATCGACAAATACGGTAATATAATTTAATTTTCCATAGGGAACTGTATATGACCTGGACCTGTATCTCTCTCTCTCACTCTCTCTCGGAACTGTGGGAACAATTAAGTCTGTTACAAACTTGCCTTTCATATATATCTTATATGTAAAAGCGCATGTTTGTATATGCATATGTTAGTACGTTAGTGGCCTATAGAAATACAAACTGCTTGACCGATCCAAAAAAAATTTGGCACGTGGCCATCATTTGACACATTTCGGGTAAAAGGGTAGGTTTCAAATCAGTACCCCTTTCCCCTTCTCATTATCTCTTCCCTTTGAAACAGGGTTGGAGAAATTGTAATTGTAATTTAATTGAAATGTAATTAATTACAGAATCTCGTGTAATTGTAATTGTACTTGGATAGGAAATAATAGTAGGTAATTGTAATTTAATTCCTTACAGAGGAATGTAATTGGTAATTTAATTGTAATCATAAAATTCAAGTGGTAAGGATCGGTCTCGATTAGGAGTGATGCGTTGCTTAAAAGACTTCAATTTGCTGGTTCTCCGCCACTGGGAGCAGCATCGCACGTGATGGGCACGTCCTGTTCCCGACCATGTCTAGTAGGCATATAACCCTATTAGCTCGATTTGCTCGCCTCAGTACACTGTTTCCTGTGCCAAAGATTAGTGTTTACTCTCGCACCGAAATCAGCTGCAAATGTAACTGTAATTGTAATTGAATTTGTTATTAAGTAATTATAATGTAATAGCTATTTTCAAATGTAATTGTAATTGTAATTTTTAAAAGTAATTATAATTAATTTCTTCAAGTGTATTTAGTCCAAGCCTGCTTTGAAACGTATGCAGTAGATAAACTCTACGTGTTTATCATATATCATTTCATGTACTAGATACCATAAAAATATATAATTGAAAATGCTTTCCTTTTCTTTGATTTATAGTTCTGAATCAAGGCTTGCATTTAGGTTTAGTAGGGATACCTTTAAGTTTAGCAGGAGGCGTGTATAGGATTAGCAGCGGGTATGTTTAGGTTTAGTGCGGGTGATCTTAGATCTAGTGGGGGTGATTTAGTTAAGTGGAGGGTTGTTTTTAGGTTCAGTGGGCCATAAATGAGACAGTCACCACAGTAATGCCTGGATTAAAGGGACAATCAATGCAGCAGTACAGTCAGTACTATAATACCTGGGGAATAGTCACCACAGTAATTTCTAGATAAAATAGATAGTCACCACAGCAATACCTAAATAAAATGTACGGTCACCACGATAACACATGGATAAAAGGGAAAATCAGCACACTTAATACCTGAATAAATGAACAGTCACTACAGTATTGCCTGGATAAAAGGGACAAGCAGAACAGTAATGACTGGATAAATGGGACAGACGCCACAATAATACCTGGATAAAAGGGACAGTCAGCACAGTAATACCTGCATAAAAAGAACATTCAGCACAGTGATATTTGCATAAAAGGGACAGACAGTAGAGTAACACCTGAATAAATGGAACATTCACTATAGTAATATCGCCTGGATAAAAAGGACAGTCAAAAGAATAATACCCAGATGAATGGGACAGACACCACAGTGATATCTGGAGAAAATAGACAGTCATCACAGTAATACCTGGATAAAAGGGACCGTCAATACAGTAATACCTGGATACAAGGGACAGACTGAACAGTATTGCCTGGATAAATGGGATAATCACCACAGTAATACATGGACAAAAGGGGCAGTCAGCACAGTAATACCTGGATAAAAGGGACTGTCAGTACAGTAATTCCTGGATATATGGGACAGCCATCACAATAATACCCGGATAAAAGAGAAAGTCAATGCAGTAGTACCTGGATACAAGGACAGGCTGAAACAGTAGTGCCTGGATAAATGGGACAGTCACTGCAGTAATACAATATAGATAAAAGGGACAGTCAGCACAGTAATACATGGTTGAATGGGACAACCACACAGTAATACTTGCATAACTGGGACAGACACCACAATAATATCTGGATATAGTTTACAGTCACCACAGTAATACCTGAATAACAGGGACAGAAATCACAGTAATATATGGATACAAGAGACAGTCAGCACAGTAATACCTGGATAAAAGGGACAGAAATCACAGTAATATCTGGATACAAGAGACAGTCAGCACAGTAATACCTGGATAAAAGGGACAGTAAGCATAGTAATACCTGGATAAAAGGAACAACCAGCACAGTAACACCTGTTTAAAGGGGACAGAAAGCACATTAATAACAGGATAAATAGAACAGTCACCAAGGTAATACCCAGAAAAAAGGGTCAGTTACCACAGTAATGTCTGGATAATAGGGACACTCAGCACAGTAATTTCTGGATAAAAGGGACAGTCAGTACAAGGAGGTGCAGTAAAAATTTCCAAAGTCCTTCAGAGTTTTCCTGGGCAGTGTCTGGTTGGTCAGCTAGTAATAAATAAATCTTACACAGATACAGTTTTAATGTACATAATGGCTTAGAGAGCTTCCGTTACAGGAATTAAGAATCTGTGATAAACGTTTATAAAATAAAAAAAATAAAAAAAATAGGTGCACCACTGATACAAGAATGACTGGTATATGGAATCTGAATCCTGTTTTTATTAATGATCCTCCAAGCCGTTCTTCCATTTTCTTTTATGTAGTATGAGTGAAGGCAGTTCAAATTGGTTAGCTTTATCTGTCTGAAACGAGAGACTAGTAATTACTTCTGATAATTATATATGATTTCTGTTATATAATTTTGCTAAAATAAATGCAATCTGAACAATTAAGAGAAGTAGGTGTCACCATTTTGGTTATGGTAATTGTAATTATATAGTTAGCTACCCTCGCAGAGGTATGTAAGAACCAGTACGCATTGTAACTGCTGATAATTAATTGTTTTACTTCCATTTTGAGAAGGATATTAACATATACATTTTAATAACACGTGAAACCACATACACTGATTACTGGGGAACCAGAAGGACTTTCTTTTATATTCAGTGGTGAATTACTGTTGATAAAGTAACACTAGTATGAAGGGGATCTAAACTCTTAATTTTGAACTGAGGATTGTCAGAATGTCTTTGCTTTTGAATATAGCATATCTCAGCATCATCTCGTTCGCCGTTTTTCACAATCCAATATGATAGTCCACCTTCCTCACTTGGGTTCGTGAATTAAATTTCAATCAACGTCCAAGACGAATTTGTAATGATTTTCACTAAATTATCGGCCTCCAAGTCAGCGAATATGGTCTCATCAACCGCTGACCAAAACTTTTATATTAACTTGCGTGGCTTGCTGTCAATATACTGTATGAACGGGCACCTACATTTCGTATAACTGCTTATCCACGATTATGTTTTCGGATGGTCTGTAGCAAACAACACAGTTCCTGATAAGTCTGTCCAAAACTTCCAAAAGCAACTCAAATCTATCAGCTTGCAGTCGAGTAGCTCTTGTTGATCTGACTTCAGATCTAAGAAATCTCAGAATTTCTTTAAACCGATTACTTACATTGACGGAAAAATGGAGATACCAAGTTTTATTATTATTATTATTATTATTTTTCTTTTTTTATCAAAAATGTTATTCTGCCTGTCTTTTAGGGAGAGCACCTTGGACATCATAATTCCTCTGCCGCATATATCTGCTCAAATGATATGCTCCAAGAATCATTTCGCATCTACTTCACTGTCTTCTCTTCATGAAAAGTATACCCAATTAGTATTGCGTCATCACTGTCATTGCATGCTTCTTCATCAGGCGCGATGAGCTTTTAGCTTGTCTAATGCATTCTTTTTTAGCGTGTGTAATGAATTCTTATTCCTCGTAGTCAGATATAATGACTAATAATGATATAGTTCTCGATAATGAGCCACGAAATGTGCATATATGGCCACGTCATAATAACCAACCGAATTCCCCATATAGGCCAGCGTTTAAAATAACCGTTGTCCTGCTGTCACTATCTGGCTGTGACTCGTTTGTTTCATTGGTATTGTTTGATGGTTCAAATAAGGAAGGTTATTGCATGGTGTTTTGTATGGTTTTCTTTCTTTAACGTTGCATGGAGCCAGTGGTTATTCAGCAACTCGCGGCCACCGAGGTGGCAGGCCAACACCATACCGACCACGCCAACGAGGCGCTAAGGAAGGTTATTGCATCAGAGCTTGTACGTATTTCGTGTAACTGTGATTTTAATGGATTTTTCTGCCTTGGCAAAGGTTTTGCTTGAAGCTTTCTAGTATATCCCAACGTGTTTTTCATTTGATCTGCACCGGGTAGACTCTTCCAATACTTTTTTTTTTTTTAATTCTTGACAGTTTTTAGCAATGCAGAAATTTTTATTGCATTTTATACAATTTGCACTTTTACAAATACTTGATGACCAATTTTAAAGCATTTATGATATTGTAGAGATTTAGACTTGAATTGTCGGTACGAAAAGCATTACTTTTCAATATTTGTACTTGAAAGTACATGTGGGACTTCAAATGCATGAACGCATCACCCTTGTATTTTGGGTTTTATGCACGTTCAATACATTTTCCGGGTCATGTCGAGAATTTCTTCCTCACTGATGTCACAAAGGTCTCTATTAAATGAGACCCTTGTACCTGATCAAATTTAAGAATGAGAAAAAATTTCCTATTCTATCAGGAAAGTCATTTAACAGAGTTAATACTACTGGATATTCATTATAAATTAGCTCATTCTGGTTTCTTTGCTGTACGTTCTGAACTTGGTACACACTATTTTCTTCCTAGTAAATTGTTCAGTTGTTAAAAAGGTTCTGAGGCATTGTCTCCACTGCAAGAGATTTAATGCACACCCTGTCAGTCTGCATCAGAATTGATGCGAAGTAATATATCGTCAAGGGTCCAGCAACTCTGATACTCTGAGATTCAATTGTTACTAAAGGAAAGATAGCAAGCCATTCGAAG
Organism: Macrobrachium nipponense; assembly: GCF_015104395.2. Classification (NCBI taxonomy): domain Eukaryota; kingdom Metazoa; phylum Arthropoda; class Malacostraca; order Decapoda; family Palaemonidae; genus Macrobrachium; species Macrobrachium nipponense. The sequence goes on along the minus strand of NC_061110.1, from coordinate 39,106,898 downwards.
TGACGAACAAGTCTTTTCATCATATACGCTCCACTGACCACCACCCAGGAAGAAACTACCCATCTTCGCGGCCTCTGTTCACATAAGCCTTCCTCCCAGGATGATATCGGTTGGTCTGTAAAACTCAGGGTTTTCATTCATTTATCCTTATTTTTTTTTTTTATTTTTTTCTTTTTTTTTTTTGTCGATCCGACACTATTGTATTGATAATGCTATCCCATATGAAACACCTTCCAATCACCGTCACTCTTACATTTGATTAGTGTTAGTTCTAAAATTATACCCGTTATTCATACCTCGCATATTTGTCATAGGAAGCTTTCGTTATCTTTCATGGATATTGAATTAAATGTGTGCGTGGACGTCAAATTTGGCAGTTCGTTTATGTATTTATATTTTCCAAGTAAACAACTTGCCGAGTGCTATACGTATTGCACTTATTGATAGTAATTTAATTAATGTATACATACCATATTTGTGTAGCGTTTAATCAGGAATTTCGTAACATTACAAAGTTTTGGAAGTGGTTGAATTCAGATCGGTTCCCCCTTGCTTCACGATAAAAACTTTTTAGAGGCGTATCAGCACATGGATGATTTATAAAGCAAATTCTAAAAAAAATAAATTACTTTAACTTTTTAATTAGCCTTCTAATATAACCCGGTGTATTGAATAAAATTCAGCGCGCAGTATCAAAATTTGAACTCAGTGGATATTTATTTATAATTACCAATCATCCATCCTATTTTATTGTCATGTTTCTGAGCATGTACGAAAGAGGACAGTTTTTCCCAAACCTTGTTGACCCTCCAGAAAGAATATTTCCAGACTTATTTCCCAGTACTTGCAGAACCTGCAATAGCCATAATGTTTTGGTTTCGCTTTTCCTACCATTATTGTTGAGTGCTTTAATTAAGGTTCTTTGAAAAGGTATCCTATATTTTCAATAATTTTTGTTTACCAGTCAACTGGTTTGTAAACGCCAATCATTAAATGCCCTGCTAAAGAAGTACTTACAACTGTGGCACTTCCTTTTTTTACTTTTCCATTTGCTGCCTCACACGATTCCTGCACGTTGAAAGATATCCACGCATCTCACTTGTTACCAACCAGAAATTCGTTCAGATTTCCTCTTCCGAGATAATGAATCTGTCCCAATCACAGTGTGGCTTAGAGTCAATAACATGTCAAATATTCTGTTTCTTCGCACCAGTTTTCACCTCAGCAATTTTAAACAGTGACAGGTAATTTATTCTGGCCTCCACTAGGACTATTGTCTCCCTGGTGCCTAGTGTTCCCTTTGCAGAAATAGCCGTTGTCATGATTTACCATCGTTAGTAGTAGTTACCTGCGCCAGATGGTCGTTATTTGGTCTGGGGTTTACAGTTTTTTTTTTGTAATTTCTATATGCAAAGGTGGAAAAAAAAAACTAAATGAAACCATATGGCAACCATAAAAATACACCATACCACTTTCCTGAAGCTCCTTTCTCCCCCAATGAAACCAAAACGAGATTTTCAAACGTAGATTTGCGAATTATTCCGATAATGAAACTTGGCTATTGCAGAGCAAAATGTATCCAATACCTCGTGTAATACTTCTTTCGGTAATTCTATGCCTGCATTCCGGGGTACAATAGACTATGGCAGTTTACGTTTTCCTATGTTATTTTACCTGCTGAACAAGAATTTAAAGTAATATTTATTCGGTCGACTGTAATTAAACCGTAATTTACTTCTGAAGACTTACATGACCGTACAAGGGGTACGATGTACCAACTACAGAGTTCAAAGGTAAATAAATAACATTAGTTACAGTCGACCGGAAAAATATTACCTTAAACTCTTGTAAAGTAAGCAAAATAACATAGGAAAACGTCAATTGCCGTAGTCTACTTCGACTGAACAATCTTCGAAGTGTTGGTTCGGGGCCATGAAACTTAAACAAACCGCCATATTTGAATGCAGGTAGGGAGTGTGGGATACGTAACTAACAGGGAGCCTTATGTCCGGTAAAGGAGGGGGGGCGGGGGTACCGGAAGAGGAAGGCAGAGGTACGAGTTGGTAAAGCCACGCTGGGATATGGTGGTAAATAATTCCCAATAAATATCACTGACATCAAAAGCACTAAACCTTTGGAACACTAAAACACAATATAGCAAAGTACATAAAGATTAGGAACCTTACCTTAAAGGGGTGGAAGATAGAGTTCAGCAGCCGCTTTCACGAAGGCATGGAGCCTCGTCTTAGGGTCGTGGAAGTGGATTTTAAATTACGCCACTGCCGTGATCTTGACAGTATATTACCAACCTTTCAACACATGTACGGGGCAGAGTCGAGTTAGTAATGAGGCCTGGAGGAGGTGGAGGTGCCTGGGAGTGCTTCTGCCATCTGGCTGGTTGATAAGTGAAGTGAGACACTGTCACACTGGCAAGTTTGTCAGGAGGAAGGAGTTGTGGGGGTGGGGCTGGAGAACACGAAACAGTAGGGAGGATGGGGTGGGGGGTAAATATTCACGTTTGTAAAAAAAAAAAAAAACACGAACACGGTATTGTAATGGGTGGACAATTTAGGAAATGAGGGAGGCCTGTTTGGGGGTAGTTGAACTGGACAAATGTTGAGTGAAATCGTACAAACATAACTTCTTTTATGTTTATGAAACCAAAGTTATCGTGTATTATTATTAAAGTAAAAAATATTGCAATGAAACCTTACAGTAGGGACACACATTTTACATAAGAGCTAATAATCCATACATACATGAAAATATATATCATTTATCTATACAGGGTTTTTTAAATCTGGTATTTACACATCTGGTACTTAAGTATAAATTGTCAAGTACAAGTCTAAGACCATTTTAGTGAATAACGACTAGAATATTATCAACTTTCAAGGATCAGAGTGGCCAGTTCAGGGGTGGTTGAACATAACAAGAAATGTTGAGGACAATTGTAAAAATTGGGTAACCTAACCAGTGGGCTCCCCCCATCCCTATAGGCCCCCTTAAAGGAAGGCAATCTTAGAAGTGTAACATATAGGTTAGGATAGTAACCAAACTCACCTAACCTAGTAGAATGTGTTACCTGACTGGGGGGGGCTTGGTCCCCCCATACCCCCCCTTAAAGGAAGGTAATCTTAGAAGTGTAACATATAGGTTAGGATCGTAACCTAACCTAACCTAGTAGAACATGTTGCCTGACCGGGGGGCTCCAGCCCCCGTTACCCCCCTAAAGGAAGGTAATCTTAGAAGTGTAGCATATAGGTTAGGATCGTAACCTAACCAACCTAACCTAACCTAACCTAGTGGAACATGTTCCCTGACCGGGGGGACTCCACCCCCCCGTACCCCCCCTTAAAGGAAGGTAATCTTAGAAGTGTAACATAAAGGTTAGGATCGTAACCTAACCAACCTAACCAAATAGAACAAGAAATTGTTATGGGTCAGACAGGCATGTAAAGGTGAATATAGAAAAAAGAAGGGAGAAAAAATGCATGTGTAAATTGGAATGTCTGTAAAATGAAAAGATGTAATACCAATTTCACAAAAAATGTAATACCATCAATTTCAAAAAATGTAATACCATCTATTTCAAAAAATGTAATATACCATAAATTTCACGTCATTGACAGAAAGGTCTCGAAACGCCCTAAAACCGCCTTCTAGTCCCACCTCTCAGGAAACTTTCAGTGGCCTGCCCTCAATTGTAACGTAATATTGTAAGATATATAAGACAACATTATGAAGTGAGAAAAAGTCAGTGCACATATTAAACAATACTATGATAAACGGAACTGAAATGAAAGCTTGAAATAATATTACACAATTATAAAACAAATTAGGAAAAGGAATATATGTAAGAATGCATGAATCCTCCTCAAAAACCTCCTATCGCAATGAAGGGTTAATAATGCAACATGATTGGTTAAATACATGTAACCCCCTACAAAACCCTCATCATTTACTCCTTGGGAGGTTTGTGTCTGAACTAAAAGCGCCCTTATATCTCGGCGCATGCGCAGTAGGATTGGTGCATGCGTAGTAGGATTCGGAGTCGTAATAGCAGGAGCAATAAGTGGGTTTTGGCTATGTAACGGCTCCATTATTGGTTTATCTACCGTTTTATTTAAACTTGTATTTCGTGTTTCAAATGTCATAAATAAGAGGAAATGACACAATAACACTACAAACCTTCCCCAAGTGTTTTACCCCACCCAAAACCCCTCATTCCCATCTGCCCCCCTTACCGTAGGATACAGTTGAACGGCATAATTCGCACAAGTGTTTTAACCCACCCAGAACCCCGCATTCCCATCAGTCCCCTTTACCGTAGGATAGAGTTCAAAGGTAAATTACACGTTAATTACAGCCGGCCAAAAAAAATATCTTCTTGTTCAGGAGGTAAAACTGTATAGAAAAACGTCAACTGGCATAGTCTAGTTCGCCGCGGTATAAGGGCTTAGATCTACCCTTCTTTCAAACCTTAAAATCCATTCCTACGTTCACCCAGCACGGAATTAACCCCTCATGTACAGTCGGCCACACATATAAGTAAACACATTCCAGCCACAAGGGCTGGATGTGATCTGGTAACACTGGAACTGTGCCTCCAGACGCACGATGAAACACACCCCTCCACACGTCTTCCCTCAACATTTTTCCCTCCATCCTTCACTTCCACCCTTCAAGCACACGTTTATAACTTCTGCTCCCTTCTCTCTAATCTCCTAAGGAAAATAATATAACTGAATCTATTCTGTAGGTTTATTTTCTCATCATGGAGGCGAGAAAACCCATCTGTTCAACTTTTGTTGTAATAATATTATTACTTGCTGTTACCGACAGAAGAATTAACTCGGTTTTCGTGGCGCTCTTGTAATAATGGGATTTAGCTATCTACCAATAAAAGCCTTGTCTATCAAATAACAGGATACCTACTACTCTTTAATTATAATTGTAATATCAACAGCCGCATTCCAAATTCTTATTATTACAAAGACAACTAGCATCAGATCGTGTAGGGCCTTATGTAACTCAAATTAAGCATGAAGAGATAAAGAAGGCATAAGTTGAGCAGAGAAAGACCTTCATAGGCATAGAAGACACTGAACGAGGAGAAACAAAGAAACAGTTATAAGAGAGAGGACAACAGCAAGAAGGAGGCAGACGGAAAGGAGACACAGTGTAATAGAGCTGAGAGTATAATGGGGGCATAGGTCTTGACTTGTCATAGGGGTTATTATGGGAGTCGATTCTTCCTTATGGTTGGACGTTTGTCTGGTCACAACCGACAATCATTGGATCAAATAATCGTATTTTTGTGCATGATTTTAACTGCTCGGCATACGTCTACGTTTATTGATGGCAAGCATGTGCGTTTTTGTTTGTTTGTGTTCGTTCTGCAGGTGTGAATTCCAACGTTAAGAATGTACCAAGTAATAATGAGATTATATGCTTATATATATATATATTATATACTAATGATTATATATAAGCTTATATATATATATATAATATATATATATATATATATATATATATATATATATATATATATATATATATATATATCCCACTGTAACATATAGGTTACGATCCTAACCTATATGTTACACTAATATCAGGTTTGGACGTCAAATGATATATATATATATATATATATATATATATATATATATATATATATATATATATATATATATATATATATATATATATCATTTGACGTCCAAACCTGATATTAGTAACATTTTAACGTATACGTAATTAAGGGACAAATATTACGCCACCATATTATTAAGGATACACAATAGATTGAAAAATAACCATTTCTTATAAAATATGTATCAGTATTTACTCCATCCACCATCGTTGGCGATGACATCTTGTAGTCTACTGGGGACGGAGGCTACATGATTGTAGACGATTTGTTGATTTTTTCTGAATATCTCCCATTCGGACATGGTGTGCTGGAGGAGCTGCCTTGATGATCGCTCTTGGCCTGGGATCCAAGAGTTGACGATAGTCCCCCAGCAATTTTCTAAGGGATTCAAATCACACCCCTTACTTGGCCAGTCCAGCAGGTAAATGTCTCGTTGCTCCTCAAACCATCGCCTAACTATCCTGGCTGTGTGAATGGGACAGTTGTCCTGCAAAACAAACGTCACATATATAGTATATATTAATTATTTCTTACAAGAGGCGTCAAATTGTGAAGGGTGAGCTGAATATAATCTTTAATTTAAGGTTCTGCCTGTTTATCCCTGTTTAGATCTTTCCTTTCTCCTGGTTTGAAAAGCTGAGAGATATTCCACCTTCGACCCCTGCCAAAGAGCTCGAAGCCATAAGCCACGTGCAGTTGAAGTCTATCGTGGAGAGGAAGAAAGTGGAATTTCGCTTAGCTTTTCAAAGCAGGAGGAAGGAGAGATTTGAACTTGGAGACGGAACCTTACCTTAAAGATTACGTCCAGCTCACCCTTCCGACAAATGAGACCTCATATGATACTTGCATATCATATATATATATATATATATATTATATATATATATATATATATAGTATATATATATATATAGATATATATATATATATATATATATATATATATATAAAATATTATATATATATATATATATGTGTGTGTGTGTGTGTGTGTGTGTGTGTGTGTGTGTGTATGTGTGTGTGTGTATATATATATATATATATATATATATATATATATATATATATATATATATATATATAGATATATATATATATATATATATGAGAATTAAAGACTTTGTTAACTTCTTATTGTTATGATAGTACTGATTTGACAGGTAATATTTCCTACCCCTTATGAATCTTTGACTGTCTGCCAACATTTGTTTATATATCAAATGAATCTCTGGCTCTCTGAGAACTCCTTCGGAAAAAAGGGACCAGTAATAAGCATACTGTGAGTTAGCAAAACAGAATAACGGAAATAAAGAAGCAAGAGCTGCCCAATTCGCATGTATATTAGGTTTTACAGAGAGATTTACAAATTAATTTGAAGTTTCCTTAAATGCTATCAATGGAAGATTGAACTTTTTTTGGTAACTAATTTCCTTGTCCCACTGCTTGAATTTCTCAAAAACCCGGGAAGTAATGGAATATGTAATCAAGTAAGTGGTGCTGAAGCATCATTGGAGTCTATTAAGTTTTCTGTAAACAAAAACAGAGGATATATTTGTCTCTCATATAAATCCTCCTTGTCTGAAAATGGCGACCTTGATTATCCTTGATGGTGATGTGACGTCAACAAGAACTAACAAAGGGTAAAAAGAAGCAATGCGCAATTTAGTTTTTGCTTTAGTATCCACAAATCTCTGAAAAATTTTACGTTACGGAAGTGACTATTGTTTGCTGTTGAGGTGGTGTGTGTGTCTCTTGGAGCTTCGAAGTGATATACGGGGATTGGCATTCGACCCTTCAACAGACGTCAAGTTTAGATTCCGTTTCCTGTTTTATCTGTAGCAGCTTCACTGAGAAGTTTCATTTTTGGTTTTGTTAGTCAACGCTTTACTTGGTAGATGTTTAGATTACATTAATACTTAATTACAGAGTTAAGAATGGGATTATATTATTAAGTTTAACATCCGTGATATTTCAGTTTGTAATTGTAGGTACCCAAACCTATCTACCCTCCCTCAAAACTTAACTGGTCACAACCCTACCTACCTTTGCTGGTTTCCGTGATTCCTAATTTTCAATTTTTTTTTATTATAGTATTTAATACCCATTTTAAGGATTCTATTTTAGACAGCTACCATTGTCATTTCACCAAAAAGATTTGCTTTATTTATTCTCTGTCAGGGGTGATGCATATTTGTACTATATATTTTTTTTTCAGGGGGCTGACTTATTTGACTAGAACTTTTCGTTGTATGGCAATGTAGATTTTACAGTCGACAGCTGGGACTTCAGTAGTTTCACAGAGCTTAGTTTTGTTTTTCCTTTTATTGTTTTGTGAAGCCTTTTTCTTTATTTTTTTTCTTTAGAAACCTTAAGCTATGTATTATATAAAGTTCAGTACTGTAACTTTAATTGGGCATTTAATTGGCCATGATTTTATTGCTATTTTAATATCTTTAAATTACTTCCAGATACCAATGAATCCAAACTTAATGAAGCTACTAAGGAAATAAAAGATTTGTGAGGAATAGGGTACTTTAGTGAAAATTTTTTACTCTGGATAACTTTGATATCAACACAAGTGGAAAAATGGAACACCTACTAAAATTGAGGTGAGGTATGAAGTATCGTGTATTTACTTTCTTTTTTAACCCCCACCCCTACAGGGGCACCGCCCCTGTCGGGGTGGAGGTCCCTCCCATTGCATTTCAGGTGTTAAGTGCATTAGAGCCATTTTTTAGAGTTATAAGTTATTTTCTCAAGTTTTTTTGTTTTTAAGTACATTCAAATTAAAAGAATGTTGTCTTTATTAGTGAATCAATAAGGTACTGAAGATTAATCATTATTTAGCATAAGTATGCTTTAAGAATAAAAAATTAATGAATATTTTTTGTACAATATTTAAATTTGTTACTAATCTTTATTTCCTTTTAAGAATAAAAAGTTAATAATTTTTTTTAAGTAAACTATTTAAATTTGTTACCATTAAATTTGTTACAAATCTTTTATTTCCTTAATTCAACAGTAGTTAAATTTGAATTCAAATGTGTTTGAAATAAATATGATAAAGATGTCAACTCTTGTAAATGCTTTTCTTTCAGGAAAGTCTTAACTTAACCACGTATTTGCACCTATGAAAAAAAGTAGTATTAAATTTTAGAATTATTGACTGGTTTAAAAATTTAGTTTTGAAACTATAGTTTGGTAATGTTTGAAAATATATAACGTAAATTATAGCTAGACTGATTATTATTATTATTACTGATGCCAACGAAGAACATGCACTAATACAAAGCACAATCCTTTATTAATTACAAGTGAATGGATTTTACTCAGGAATTACGGTTATAAATTTGTTAAGCTCTATGCTATTTATTTTTTTTATTAATGATTTGCTGGCTAATCCTGGCTATCTGACCTCTTGTCTGAAACCCCCATTTAGTAATTTTCTGGACACTAATCGGCATCTAGGTAGATTATCTTTTAAATATAAAATAAAGATCTAAAAGTGAAGCCTACACTCCATCTGAGTTGACATGTTATCCTTGGGAGTTGTTTAAGCTGTTAAGTATAACAAAGTCTGGATCTAAACTGGAAGTTTCTGTGGAACAGTCAGTTTTATTTCAGTTTTAATGTTTTCTACATAATCTGTACTACACCAATTTCTTTTGTTTACAGATTAGGTTTGCTGAATGGTCATTTTAGGCAATGCAAGCAGGATACTTGTTAGTCAAGAACTAGTGTGTGTGGGACTTTTCTCTTAATTGAGCCTGGCGTTAGGGAATGCTTTATTCTAAATAAAGCTTTGTTTTATGGTTCACATTTATATTTTATTTGAAACTTCAAAAAACTGGTTTAAATTATGTTCATGTAAAATTAATGATGTTACCTATAACAATCATTTTAAAGACCTAATTACACATCCTAACTTAACCTTTGGTATTTAGAATTTTAAACCCGGAAAATAGCAGTCATTTGAAAAATAAAAGTTAATTTACTTTATCTTTGATAAACCCAAAAACCTGTAATTAAGTTTTACTTTAGTGGTTATGAAATGACATTTGGTTTTGATATGATTAAGAGACTTAATTCCCTGAAAGTGGTAATGACTAGTTTCTATGACTAAAATAATATCTTTAGAATGGAATCCAGATGAGCACGGATTTCTTGGGTAAGTTTAGCTAAGTCGTGTACGATGGTTGTGACTTGAAATGGTTCTAGTTTACAGCTTTCATACTACGCCAATAGCTCAAATGAAATCCAAGAGGTGAGGTTGAACAACTATTCAATAGAACTAACTATTTAGTTAACGCAGATTAACATAACTTCATAGTGTAAGGTAATTTGATGTTTGAGTCTTGAGTATGTAACAGGCTGTGGTTTTGCTTTTATTGGAGCGAGGTGACTTTTGGCGCTCGCTCTTTTTTTGAACCAATTCGGGTTAGCACCGCAGCGAATCTGGTTCGGGCAGCTTTAGCAGCATGGAGCATTTACTTGAGTAGCAGGTATTGGTTACCTGTTGGCCTTGATAGTTGGAAGGATGGGGGATGGCTTAACCCTGGTCATCTTTGGACTTTTCCCGTGTTGCTGTTACAACGTTTCTCCCGTGTTTCACCTGTGTTCGTGGCTGAGTTCCAGTTGACAGTTGATTGCTGTTGTTACGATGTCTTTACGGAAATTGTATTGTTTGTGTTTCCTAGAGTAATTTGGATAATTTTATGTTTCTGCTGTATTGTTTATGCTTATTTTATATTCCTTGTTCATGTTTGTTTATTTGTTAACGCTGCTTGCGTATTGTATAATATGCTTATCTCTTTAATATAATGGTGATGAGCGGTGTATGGCTCCGTAATGATGTTGAGCGGTGTATGGCTTTGCAACTGTATTAAGAGATGCTTATTAAATCATTATTTTTATTATGATTGTAATTTGTGTGAGCTTTTAAGGTTTATTATTGATTTTGACTGCTGCTGTTTTCAGACTTTATATTTCATTACGTTAATGTTTATTTAATTGATAATTTTTGCTAAGCCCGGAAGCCATTGTATATATTGTATGATACTTTAAATAATAAATAGGATTTAGGACATTCTTGATGGTTTTGTTGCTCCTTTCTCCTTTGTTTGTCTCGACTGCTGTCAGTCATTACAGTCCCATTTCACTTCTTTTCCTTTAAGATCCTGCAGGACCGAGTGCGGTCTATTACAATAGTTACTTTTAGTTATATCGCATTTATGGAAGTGGACTCATATTAATGTTTTGTCAGAACTGCACAAATTAGTTACTAGATTATCAATCGATAATAAAATCTGGAGTATGTAGATTGTATGGCATGAGTGAATAGTGAGAAGGTTATCAGTATCGGAACTAAAGGGCTGCTCTGTTTTCATTAAACCGCTTCTCTTCATTTGCATATTTCAGTTTGCGCGCCCTTTGTCTAACTTTTGTGCTGGCTTTTCTTAAATCTAATTAATTACCTCATTCCATTATTTTACCACAGATTCTTTGTCTCTTGATAAATAAAAGTTTAAAAGATACATAAAGGTTTAATCTTGTTAACCCATATCCGGTATGTCTCATTTTTCTCTCGTCAATTAATGGTGTCATCTATTTAGGTTTTGCTTTCTAGAAGATGCTAGTTTTGGGAAGCAATCATTCCAACAAAGAGGTTTTGCTCCATGTAAGTAATTTACAGTCCATTGTTAATGGCAAATTTCTCGGGTCCTTTTCCCATTAGGTCTTCTAGACCTTTTAATATCAGTCTGTAGAAACAAAAGGTCATTTAATTCATTCATTAATTTACCTTTCCTTTACGTCATGGCCGACATTTAATTTTCTTGAATTCGTTCCTCCGCTTTTCCTATTGTCCTCAATTGGTTTTAGTTCTTTTAAATTCTAGGTAGAGAAACTGGGATGCCCTAATTTCAAAAATGCTTAGATTCCCAAATTTTGGAGTTGATCCGAAGTCTGTGAATTTTTTTTAGGACACCGAAAACTTTGTGTTTATTACCACCTAAAAAAAGCTTTATATACTGTATGTATGATTATTACGGATACCATACGTTGCTTGTATATCTATAGATTTAGGAGGTCGTTAACGCCAAACTATCGAACATCTAGTTTGAATTTTCAGTTGCGCATCTACTTAAACACCCCCGAGTTGACCCGTTCTAATGGTGACTAGCACAGTCTTTTGGCATTAATGGTTCAGGGAATCCAGATCAAATTCATTCCATTCCATTTCGTTTGAGTACATTACGGCCAGGATTCTTTTACTGACAACAGAATACTCTTGATATGGGTTGAGCCTAATTTTTATCCAGTTCTCCACTTCAGTTAGGATGCCATGTGTGGCAGACCTTGACCTGCCATTGATTTTCATGGCTGCTATAGAGTTGACCTGAGATCAGGACAGACATGCATTCATGAACATGTAGCCCCATTAATTCATTAAATGATGATAATGACCATAAAATTATAGGTCCTCAGTTTGCTGATATAATTCTATGGCATACGTCTTGACTTAATCCACGAGGGAATTGCAGGTGTGTTTGATACTGTCACTGGATTTATAAACAAAATTGATCTAATTATGCCAGAACTGACTTCTCCTTGAGCAGTCCATACAAAATAAAGAAATGAATTATCTCAAACCTTACAGCCAACTTGAAAGCGTTTGTTACTACGAATCTCTCTCTCTCTCTCTCTCTCTCTCTCTCTCTCTCTCTCTCTCTCTCTTCGTAACTGCTGTATCTATAATACTATAATACCTAAAAGTCCCTTTGCCCAATGAAAGAATATGAAGCAAGTCCAGTGTAAATATACTGGAACTCTGATCGTAGAAGCAGTAGAGGGAATGGGGCTGCTGACTTCACAGACAAGGTTGCAGCCCAATGACTATCTCAAGTTCACCTGTTCCTGTAAATTACTATCTTTAAATCCCGTCATCTTTAGTAAATTGCAGTCGTTGTAGAACAGTTGTTTTTGTGAATAACTAATTCAAATAGAATAAAGTAACTCGTAGTTTTGTTAAGAATGTCTATGTATTACTAGTGATTGCACCAATAATATTTATAAACTTACGTTCTCCAGTTGGATGGATGCCTCTCCCTACTATGTTTATGATTCCAACGAATTTACCTGTCTCTAGTCCGCATGTCAAGTCATGTAACACACCTGGAAGTTTTGAATTTTTCAAAGCCATTTACGCTGAAGTGGTATGAATTCAAGATCACAGAGGCTCAGGAGCAGCACAAAGTAATCATTTGATTTGTCCTTTCCTTTCACAATGCTTTCTTCGACATTTACAATATCTTATAGACTTGAAGCGCGTGTTTGAATAAGGCCAAAAATTAAAGAGAGTAGATCTCTGTTATTGGTCAGGGTATCTCAGAAGACAACTCACATTTTATCTGGGAGCGCCACAGTGGCGTGATCGGTATGGTCTTGACCTGCCATATCGGTGGCCGCGAGTTCGATTCTCGGGCATATCATTGAGATGTGAGAGATGTGTATTTCTGGTGATAGAAGTTCACTCTTGACGTAGTTTGGAAGTCACGCAAAGCCGTTGGTCCCGTTGCTGAATAACCACCGGTTCCATGCAACGTAAAAATACCATGCAAACAAACATTTCATTTGGAGGTTATTTAGAGGCAAAAGTCCGTACTGAAACAATGTTAGCTCAGTCCAAAATGAGTTTGGCCTAATTTGTCCTTTCTATTATTCCCATGATGCACACCATCTTTTTGCGTCGCTGGTATTTGGCTGTTCATTCATTTCTTCAATCTGCTTTTGACTTCAATTCAAAAATGGAAATGAATGTAATGGAGGAGATGCGGAAGTTAAAGCGGATATATATATACACAAGAGATTGTGATTATTATGCATATGCCGACATTTTTCCACTGACAACAATTTCAGGATCGTCGAACACTGGGTATAATTAGCATTCATAATGAACATGCCAGTAATTTAATGATTCAGTCAATTCAGAGGTTCCATGAATTATAAGAAGCAAGTGCCGGTGTAAATATCCTGGAACTCTGAACGTAGAAGCAGTAATGGGAATGAGGATGCTGATATCGCAGCCAAGTTGTCTTTGAAAGGCATTGAATCTCTCCACAAAGGAATACTTCTGTTGATGAATCATTCCTTTTTACTTTCACTCTCCAGTCATATCTCGAGTTCCCATTCCTCAAAGCAGCCTTTGCACGCACAGACAAAACTAGCCATGGCAGTGATCACTTAATCTGGCGATTACTTAATATAGCACTGTTCAGTTAGTATTTGCAACCTTTTCTGTATATTGCAGCTCCTCAATATTTAAAATAAAAATAATACATTGATTTTGTTTTCTATTTCATTTTTCATTTATTCATGTTTTTTTTTTTACAAACAGTAATTATTTTGATTTAACAATTCCCATGCTAATGCCAAGTCAATTCTCATACTTAATTTCAACTGAATATTTAAACCTGGAAAAGCGGTGCTGTTTTATGCCGAGAGAGAGAGAGAGAGAGAGAGAGATAGAGAGAGACGATCAGGAGATGAGAGAGAGAGAGAGAGAGAGAGAGAGAGAGAGAGAGAGAGAGAGCATTTATAAAGGAAAGCAAGTTGAATTATAATGTGCCGCTTTCAGCTCCACGTTATAACGCTAAGCCCAGTCAAAGGAGCAAATTGATTTGGGATAGGTGAGGTATATCACGATACAATGATGACTCCAGCACCGGAGAGATTAATAATGGCAAAAAAAAAAGAAAAAAAAACTGGCAAAATTGAACCGAGCCAGTTGAATAGTACAACGCAATCAGATAGTTGATCAATCATTGTGGCAGACGATGGTGTACCTATCAAAATGTCGTTTTTTCCTCTGCTTTTCTTTGAATTTTTTAAACCAGGGAAAAAAGTCACATGTATAAAAGTTGCTTAAAAAAGTCCAGGAAACACACTCACAGGAAAAATAAGTCTCGTTAATCTTTCCAGATAATGACCCCCAAAGGCTTTAACCCGGTATGTATTCACCTTTGTGCCGTATTCAGTGTAGCCCGTTGGGAACTACCGTAAAAGTAAAAGCATGAGACTGGGAATATCATAAAGTCAATGATCTCCTAGAAATATTGTGAATTATTCCGAAATTTTAACAAAAGTTGATGGGTGCATGATTGATTGCATATTATTGTGTAATGGTTTAGTCACTTATCCTACTGAATTTTCATGAAATTTCAACCAGCAGTCCATTTTCATGCTTGATAAATACGAGAAGCACAATATTGGCGCCTCCCCCGTACGGAGGTGCCAAAGACCGTACCACGTTGAAAGCACAGCTTCTCGTCCGTACAGAGGTAGTTTGTTGGGCAATTCATCGACCCTCTGTAGTCTTACTATAGGTTCTTTGCAGCCTTCCTTCGGTCCCTAGCTGCAACCCATTTCATTTCTTGTATTGAATATAGAACATACAGTATATGAACGGAGTTATATACCTCCGTTCATATTCTCTTTCTCCCATCTGTCTTTCCTCAACTTTCTCCTAACAATTGACTCTTAGTGCAACTGCTTTGAAGTTTTCCTCTTTCAGCGTCGTATGACCTCATAGGTCCCATCGCTTGGCATTTAGCCTAGATTTTATATTCTATTCTCTCTTGCTCCCGAAGAAAAAGGTTGCTATTTTGATTAATATTTCTTAGGTTTTCGGATAATGGTGAACTTGCTACTTATTGGACTTGAAGTACAGTTGTTAACGCGTCAATTGGCCAATAAAATGTTGAAAATCAGTGGATTGCAAATAATGATCGCATTCATTAGTATCTAGATTGATCTCGCAAAAAAGTCATGAAAATTGGGAAGTAGAGTAAATTTATTCTTAATTACCCCACCACTTTTTCTCCTTTGCCGATTCCTGGTTGTAAAGGGTAAACACTTAGCCAATTACAGTCGACTTGGTAAAGCGTAGATAAGTCATCACGGTGACGTCATCAACACGTCTTTCCCAAACAATAACACTGCTGGTGGGCAAAAAGCCTTTCCGCTTCACTATTTTATCAGACAAGCGTTGACCTTTCAAGTTAATCTGTGCCTTATTTCTAAGCAATGGTTCAGGCGTGTGTTGTAGGATGCACTAATAGGTGGGGAAAGGGAAGCCTAGTATCCTGGCATCGTATTCCCTGCGAAAAGGACAAGGAAAGGAGAAATAAGTGGCTGGAAGCCACTCACTGTCCAACTCATGCAAGGCTTAAAAAGAATTAAGATGAAAGAGAGCAGTGTGTCAGAGCGCTTCGTAACCTGGCCTAAATTGCTCAGGAGGTAGAGCAATTGCTCAGAAAATGAATAATATTATTACCAAGTTCAAAAGACCCACACAATAGCCCCCCATGTCTATACCACCATTAAAAGTTCTTATGCCAAACATTGCCGAGACCGACATTCTAATTTTTCATCCATACGTATCTTATTTGTCCTTTCTTCAATTTGAAGGTGATCTTTATGAAATGATATAATCTTGTGTAAAATATTATTGCATAAAAGCATTTTTCTATTGAAATATTCAGATTTACATATTGTTCTTTTCGTTGACATCGTTCGGAAGACTGCTCAAAATTGTGCGATTTCACAACGTAGAAAATTTAAAACTTTATTACTCCTCTATATTCTTGTATATTTATTCATTTTAGCCCATATACCAACAATAAATACATAAACTTATAATTCCATTTTTTTAAAGTAATAAAATAACGATAGACTTCACAGAAGCAACAGTTGGGATTCACAGAAAATGGAAAAAGTACCAATGAATTTCAGACAATTTCACTGTCAAGAGTGGAGTGACACAGACAGCTTGCCCTCGTGTGAAAGTTGTTTGAAAATACTGGATCCTAAACCTTTATGGAAAGCAAAACAATATTTATTTTATATTTAAATATT
This sequence comes from Macrobrachium nipponense, assembly GCF_015104395.2. Lineage (NCBI taxonomy): Eukaryota > Metazoa > Arthropoda > Malacostraca > Decapoda > Palaemonidae > Macrobrachium > Macrobrachium nipponense. Next base: position 39,090,322 of record NC_061110.1, on the reverse strand, counting down.
TATTGTTGACATGAAATTTTTTTCCTCTCATGGAAAGTGAAGTTAACACGAGAATACATATGCAGCGTAATAAGCAAGAAAGAGTCCTTACCTTGTCATTCATGTACAGTGCGCACAAAACAAATGACAACGTTAAATTAGATGAGAGCGACGTCTGCCATGTTCGCTTTTGCCCACCAGCATACTGTGCATGCGCCAGATATGCTTCAGTTGTTTGCAAACATAATCTCTCCTATTACACTTTTTCTTAAACAATGAGCGCAAATCAACTGATCTCCGAATGAAAGTCTATTTCGAAGATTTTGATTGACGGGTCTTTGGTCAATCCTACTGGTTTCAGTCGTTTTCTAGTTTAGGATTAAGAAGCCATTGGCTCTGCTTTTGGCCACTTTTCTATTAATCAGCCACATCTATTTTTCTCCGTTGCCTTCGTTGACGTTGGTGGCATCACTTCAAGTAAATGTTTCTTATTAAATAACATATCACTGAGTTATTTTTTCTTTTTTACATCAATTTTTCGTGTATGAGGTAAGATGTGAAATGAAATGGATTCTCTCTCTCTCTCTCTCTCTCTCTCTCTGTGTGTGTGTGTGTGTGTGTGTGTGTGTGTGTTCTCTTTACCTTATCATAGAATTCCAGAATGGTTTGTGTTATCATTTATATATTTCCCCACGCCCTTTCTACTGGTCTTCTTCGTCCTTCTTTAGACAAGTTGACAACCTTTGTGATTAGGTAGTGATGGCGACGGGAAGAGTGAATAATTCATTCTATTCACAAAGCACTCATGTTTATTATAGCACCAAATGGCTAATTTAGTATCCTTTTATACCAATGAAGTTGACTGGCAGGCATGTATAATTTTTTCGCGGATGGGGTAAGGTATTAAGTACTTCAAAGGCGGTTAAATGAATACGGCATTTTGAGGTGAAATATCTTGTGGATTGTGAAAAATGTAGTAAAGCCTATAGCGTCCCTGAGGTTAAAAAGCTGCTTAAAGCCAGCACGTTAGTAGTAAAGTTTTGGATATGTAGATTCCTCAAGCCATAGAGATCCAACAAACTAATTGACTGGGATATTGCGTATACATAGCTTTTCACCAACCCTATCTTGTCCGTAGCACTAGTTAGAAGACTTTTCGAAGTTTTTATATATATATAAAATTATTTTTTATTGTGTCAAGTATGTGTTTAACAATGAAATCATATTTCGTTGAAAGGAAAAAGCGCAAACATTTCTAAAACTATTATTCACTCGAGAATTTTGACATAAGATAAATGAACCGAATGTCTGTAAATGACAGGTGTCTAAATTGAAATGGATTTGCTTAATCATGCAACAGATATCCTTCGGTTTTTGACAAGTTGAATGATGCGACAAATCAATATCAAAAGAATGGATTTTTTGTTTGCCCTGAAATAGAAGGGCTGTTGCATATTTGTGGGATTTATATTGTGAAAGATACTCCAAATCAGAAATTAAGGACAAACATTGACAAAGAATGAAAGACAGAATCAAGAAGCAAAAATATAATTCCATAGGTTGACCGAAACTAACAACCAAAGTGGAGCTATAAAGATATTTTATAAAAATCATATGCACCACAAATATTTGGAAGACGAAAAGGCTATAAGGAAAATAATCAGTGAAAATGTCTCCCCCACTACAGAAAGTGATAAAATTAGCCTCATAATTTATTACAAAAACATGAAAACCAGCCAGCTGCTTCTTAAAAACAACCCAGCGCCCCCAGAAACGTCTTTGAAGAGAAGGGGTGTCATCTACGAATTCACATGCTCGGTGGATATATGCCACCATTCTTATATCGGGATGACCACCACCAGACTCTCCAAGCGTCTTTCCTGCCACCTTCAAGAAGGGGCCATTTTCAATCACTACAGGGAAAAACATAGCAGGAGACCAGAAAGAGCTGAACTTATAACGAACATAGAAATTATTGAAGCACCTGACCGGAAACGCCTACGTTATCTTGAAGCATTAAACATATTAAAGAAAAAGCCGACTATCAACACGGTAAAAGAAACAGAATTTCTTCCTACCATTATAAGAAGAAATAGCACAAGAAACCAACCGACTCCGTATACCGCCACGAGAGAGAGAGGAGAGATCGAGGGGAGAGAGAGAGAGAGAGAAGAGAGAAGAGAGAGGAAAGAAAGAAACAGCAGAGAGAGAAAGAGAGAGAGAGAGGAACAGGCCAGAGAGACGAGAGAGAAAGGAACAGCAGAGAGAGAAAGAGAAAGAGAGAGAGAGAACAAGCAGAGACGAGAAAGAGAGAGATAAGAATAATGAGCGAAACGAGAAGAGAGAGAGAGAGAGAGAGAGGAATTTGCAGAGAGAGAAAGAAAGAAACTGAGAGACAGAGAAAGAGAGGAAGAAGCAGAGAGAGAAAACGGGAGAGAACGAGCGGAAGATGTGTCATCTGTACAGAATGCAGCAGTACCTGCCGCCCAAGAGGTGGGTACCCCAACCAACACCCAACCCACGCTAATAACTCCGGCCAGACTTCGCAGGTCTCATCGCCTCAGGGAGAGATTTCGTTACCATCCAACGACCAATTAAAATCCCTGCTCATCGACCCACCCACCGATTATACACGACCTTGCATGCTATAAATACTTGTAAAACGTATCTTAATTCACTTTACTGTATACTCTCATAGATGACTGCCTGTGCGCTGTCGACACGTTAGAGGAATAAACCTAAGACAAAGGAAAATCTTTACATGTCCTTAGGAAACTTAATACACCAGCTACATGCTGACGAGAAGAAGATAATAAGAAGAATTGAGAAGATTCTATATGAATTAAATGCCGTTGAAACAGCTATTGTATCCATAGGTTTGAATAAGATTATTACGAGGTCAGTTTTCAGGGAATAATCATTTCACATAGATAAGCGCAAAGGAAATGGGATTATCATTTGCACAGGCGATGTTAAAATTAAACTATTTACAGTTCAAATTATTTTTTAAATATTAACAATAAAGGATGATTGAAAGTCAGAAGGCCCTGGCAATTATTTTACTGTTTAGAAATACCTTTTAGGATTTCCATCTCTAAGTGTTAAGATATCTGTGGACCTTTCGCGTACTTTAAAGAAGCGGAAATTCAAGTAGAAGTGGGTTAGGATAAAAGATGTCAGGAAGAGGAATTTTGCCCCGGTACGACAATATTCTTCTTCCATCATGAATTACAAATAAAGGAATATTGTTTATACATTAAAGGAATCTTATTTGTACATTACGCAAATATGAAAGATTTGAATAGGTAAGCTATAAGATTCTCGATAGAAAATATGGAAGAGAATAAACAAAGAGAGAATAATATGCAAATGTAATAGTAAATATAATGAATCCAGCATGATAGCTATGGATAAGACGAAAAATTAAGACCGTGAACGACAATTATAATAACTGTTGCATTCATATATGTTATGCAACCTTTGACATCCTGAACGTCGTGATGCTGTGAATGTGGCCAACATTTCCTGGACGTTTAGTTATCGTTTAAATATTTAATTTATTGCATTTTTCATAGTTATCGACGATTAATATCTAATCCTTAGACGGGGAAATAAAACTAGACCAAATAAAGCTAATCCCTCTTGGATGTTAGTTCGTTTCCTACGACATTGCCAGTTAATGGAGTTGCTTGGCGTAAAAACTTTACGATGTTTCCTTTGGTCAATGTAAAATTGTAAATCTTTTGAAGCTCTTGAGAAGTAAATCATAAGAGAACGAAAGTGGACATTATCTTACAGCACTTTACTTCAGAACAGTTCCATACTGTTTGATAGCGGCCTCTAAGATCTATTAGATTTGTGTGTGTGGTGTGTGTGTGTGTGTGTGTGTGTGTGTGTATGTATACATATAGAGTGAAGAGAAATATAATGCAGAATTTTGAGTCCATCAGCTGTTATGTTGATGCAAGTTCATTTTGCTTCCCTGCGTCCAGAGCGTTGTTTCCGCAGATTTCGAATAAATCCTCTCTTGGACCAATCACGGGATAATCGCTGCTTACTGCGTTAGCCTGTTGACCTCACTTATCTGTCTGTGGTTTTTATTTTTAGAGGATTGGCAATGCAGCTGAAAATCTCCACCACATTTGCAGCGAAAAGCACCGATTGCATTGTAACCCACTGCAAAAATATTAAAGGAGGCTTTAATATTAGAAGATAAAATGTGCCACTGAATACATCGAAAATACTGTACAGAAACAATATACAAACAAACTTGAAAGAATTAAAAAAATTTTATTACGGCCAGATATATAGACAGACAAGGACATTGCAAATAACTTTTTTCACAAACTGTTTGTGAGTGTCCGTATAACTGCCAGTACTGACAGATAATAAACTTTAAGTTGAAAACAAACGGTTTTTTCTTTCTATGATCAATTATGATATATGCCTGTAACTAAGAGAACTGTACACCGAAGGGGGATGGTGCCGTTAGTGCACCTCACGTAGTGTCCTGTTGGCATTATTTCAGGGCCTTAGCAATGTCCTTTCGTTCCCTAACTGAAGCTTCTTTCATTCCCTTTACTCTACCTCCGTTTATATTCTCTTACTTCCATAAGCCTTTCCACCCTCTCTAACAATTTTTTCATAGTGCAACTGCGAGGTTTCCCTGCTGTTACACCTTTCAAATCTTCTTCCTGTTAGTTTCCCTTTCAGCGCTGAATGACCTCATAGGTCCCAGGCCTTAGCCAGTGGCCTAATTCTATATTCTATTCTCTCAGAGAATGGTAGGGTTAACGTAGAAAATCCATTGGAAAAGCTTACACAGAAAAGGTCTCAGTTATGTCCAAGAAAAAGTTCATTTGCAAGAAGATCCCAGTTTATTTATAATATAAAAATGATTTAAAACTATTTCATTTTAGTTGTATGACTTACATACTGACGCCATAATTCTATATAATAGCATTGAAGAAATGTGGAAATGATGACATGTTTCTGTTCTCAAGAACAGTAAAAAGAAAAGAACACATAGTTGAGAGAAAATAAACACTAGCAGAATGTTCAATATTATTATTATTTATCATATTCAGATTATTAACCCTGTTCATAAGGAACAAGCCCACAATGGAGACTAACTTGAAATTTAAACTTCCAAAGAACATGGTGTTCATGTGAAAGATGTAATAGAAGGTAATAGGACGGTAATACAGAGAAAAGAGATCAGTTGTTAGGAAAGATACAGAAAAATAGCCCATTGATAGATAAATAGATACAAATCTAAGTAAATAATAAAATACAAGGGTAATTGCTTTAGGATGGTAATGTACTGCGTCTTCAATTAAACATTTGAAGTTCCCGTTGCGCAACACCTCGAGGAAGACTGTTACACAACAAATAAACATTTACATCCAATAAAAGCAATGCAAGTTATAAAAACTAAAGCTTTTGTGAGACAACAATTTGCGATAGAATTAAAATGTTCTTTTAGGGGGGTTGGTGTTTAATCATGAAGGGGCAAAGTAAAACCTGCTGTCTTCTTTTATTTTAGAAGCCAATTAATGTGATTAATGTCCAAAAATCAGCTTAGAGTACCTGTGCATTCTTATTATTATCATTATTACAAATAAAGCTACAAACTAAGCCAGAGAAGCAGGATGCTTCCAACCTATGGACCTAGTAAGGGGTCTTCATAAAACTTGAAGAACTTTCTCAGTATGCCAATTATTTGCACATTTAGAGATGGACCCTAAGGTATACTCCTTCAAAGTGGATCTAAAATCAAGAAAAATTCCTAGAATCATATATGGGGTGCCTATAGTTATAGAAACACTGTCGATAAAAGATCTGTTGGATGGCTGGTTCCCAGTGCTCTAGACACGCTAACGAGCGTCCTTTAAGTTTTGTTAGGGTTAAGCTTCGTCCAATATAATTTGCCCCATACACTCTTTTTTAGCTAAAACCCGAGTTAGGGGTCTAACAATCACAAGAAATGAGACTAAGGCCAAACCAGTACCCTGTGGAAAGCCAAAGATGTTTGCGTTATGTACGTATTTGACACCTTTATTCCTACTTAGATGTACTTTTTCATCGCATGAAACACTGAAAATAAGTTATTATGTGCCATTTAAATTCTTTTCGAACATCAATAATCATAAATATCGAAAGTGATAGACACTGGAAAGAACGTTTTCAGCTTTTGTAGGTTTCAGGGCAGAAACCTCGTGGTAAAAGTGTCGTCAGTTTCATATATCCTTATAATTTCCGATCTTAGTGCGTAAGGGAAAATGGAGGGATACCATAATATACTAAGTAATGTCCCCCTCTCTATATTTTATACTTTATATTGATATAGTATTATTTTTTCTCAAACTTTATCTTTATATTGTCAACGCTGGCGGAATATCTGGATTCGACAGTTCTTTAGAACATGACTTGAGGAATATCCGTATCAAATTATTATTTCAGAAAATATGATAAGGGATTTTAAGGAAAAGTGTGCCAGAATCCGACTTTAGGAAATCGTACCTACTTGAATTCTTTGCTCTGGTCATATAGCACGCATTTCCATGTTGATGACGATAAAAGACTTAAAAATGAGTTGAAAATCTATTGAATAGAATGACATTGTATAAAGCAATGGTATAAAGATTACGAAGCCTTTTACGAAATTTTTAACCTGAATGCTTAATGAAGCAATAAAATTACAAAATTAAGGGGATCAAGAGAGAGAGAGAGAGAGAGAGAGAGAGAGAGAGAGAGAGAGAAGAGGAAGACGAGAGAGAGAGAGGAGAGATGAGAGAGAGAGCGAGAGAGAGAGAGACGATAGCGGAGAAGAGAGGAGAGAGAGGAGAGAAACATGTTTCAGTAAATAGTAATAAGGTATCCACGTGCATGTATAAAAATTTCACATTTGAAAGATACCGATATAATTAAACTAAAGGTTCAGAACGTTTTGAAAGATAAAAAGAGAGAGGAAATAGAGCAAGTAGAATACTACAAAAGAGATTAATGTATAAAGTCAGAAAAGTTCTTATAGTATTCTAAATTAGAGTTTGAAGAGAAATTATATTTTTTCTCTCTTTTCTTAATATTATCATTTTTCTACTAAGCGAGAGAGAGAGAGAAGAGAGAGAGAGAGAGAGAGAGAGAGAGAGAGAGAGAGGTTTGCTGGATAATGGTTTGCTAAAATAATTTTCTTTAAAAATATATTAAATACTGTCCATAATGATAAATTAGGCATCCTACAGTATCAAAAGTATTTTTATTCTTAAGTATTTTGACTACTCTATAAATGGCTATCATTCCTTTGATCGTTTATCAAAGTCATTAGCAACATTCGATGTCCACTAATTGCACGTAACTCAATTCAATAACCGCCGTGACAGCTATTGTGAAATGGATATTGGAAGTTTGATCATGACCTCGGCACTATAATTGACTTCAAGACCCAGTCTCTCACTTCACCGATTATAGTGGAACAGCTCAGGAGTTTTGAGCCTTAGATTCAATGAAACACTGAAGTTTTACGGAATAAATCAGATACCACTAGGGATACAGTGACGGAATATTTTCTACAGATAATATTTTTCTTGCATTAGATTTTTAATCGTATTATCAGAATAGTAAATGGGTTATGAATAAGTGGGAATGATGGCAGCAATAATACGTGTCTGATATCGTAAACAATTTTCTGGAAAAAAAAAATTGATGATGAACCGCTAAAGATTACAGTGAAATGTTTAACATTACATAGAATGATAATTTTTCTCTTCTGTACTTCCTAAGTTTCATGCTGCCCGTATGTTGTTGGTGGTCTTATAAGTTAATAATGTTCACAGACACTCTTATGCGTACGCACACACACACGCTCACTTGTATATATTTATATAATATATATATATATATATATATATATATATATATATATATATATATATATATATATATATATATATATATATACAGAAGGTTTTGAGGTGAGAGTAGGATTACACCAGGGGTCGGCTCTGAGCCCATTTATCTTTAACATAGTGATGGATGTTATAATAGAGGAAGTAAGGGAGACAGTACCATGGAACATATTGTATGCGGATGATATTGTTCTGTGTGCAGAGAGCAGGGAAGATCTGGAAGTGAAATTGGAAAGATGGAGACAAGTACTGGAGGACAGAGGAATGAGAATAAGTAGATCCAAGACAGAATATATGTGTACCACCACTGAGGGGGATGATAGAGAAAGTATTCAGCTTGGTGGAGAGCAAATAAGGAGAGTTGATAAGTTTAAGTATTTGGGATCTTTTGTTAATGCTGGAGGAAGTATGGAAGAAGAAGTAAAACATCGGGTACAGGCAGGCTGGAACAACTGGAGAGCGGCCTCTGGAGTTCTTTGTGACAAAAGAGTGCCGCTTAGGTTAAAAGGAAAATTTCACAAGACGGTGGTAAGAACAGCAATGCTGTATGGTACGGAAACAGCAAGCATGAGAAAAGCAGAGCAGAAGAAGATGGATATGGCAGAAATGAGAATGCTTAGGTGGATGTCTGGGGTAACAAGAGTGGATAGGATCAGAAATGACTACATAAGGGGGTCAACTAAGGTGGTGGAAGTATCAAAGAAAGTGCAGGAGGGGAGGCTGAGATGGTATGGACACCTGTTGAGGAGAGATGAGGACCACGCTGGGAGACATACTATGGGGGTGGAGGTGCAAGGAAGAAGAAAAAGAGGGAGACCAAGAAAGAGATGGAAGGACTGTGTGAGAGGAGACTTAAATGAGAAGGGAATTGATGAGGTAGAAGCACAAGATAGAAATAGATGGAAACGGCTCATCCGAAACGGCGACCCCATATAAAAATGGGAACAAGCTGGGAAGAAGAAGAAGAAGAAGATATATATCATCATATCATATTTATATGTATATGTATGTATCTTCTATCTATCTAATATATATATATATATATATATATATATATATATATATATATATATATATATATATATTTATATGTGTGTGTGTGTGTGTGTGTATGTGTGTGTGTGTGTTTGTGTGTGTGTGCGTGTACGTACATTATATAAATGGTAAAGCAGTTGTACTTCATGGAAGCATACCATTAGAATTTACACCGCCCAAAGCATTTTCTTCCAGTTAAGATATCATTCGATTGTTTGTGGTGGTATATACTTATACAAGCTCTACATCGCTCATCTATCTTTCTTTGTCTCATCATAATATCCAGTCTAAACTTCGAACGTAGAATCGTAGCCTTTACTGCTTATGTTAATTTGTTCTACTAAATTAAAGACTTTATTCGTCAAATAGCTCCCTGGGCAAATAAAGCATTGAGCATTTGTTAGGCGAGGTGTGCCCTCAAAGCACGCTTAAAGGTTTCCTTGAAAGTCAGATAGTCAAGTGGGTTGCAGGTATTATTTAAAAAATATCGGTCCAATTATATTGATTGTAAATAAAACTGGACTTATTGAATTTTTTTTAGAAATCAGTTTTAAAATAGCTAATTCCATTCTGATTACCAGAACAGTAATTGGCAGAGCTGATCACATCCGCATCATAATCAAATTGAGTTAACTCAAAGGAGACATTGTTAAAAATCTCTGTTGTTGGAAGGCTGCTTTCTAATTAGTTAATTATTTTGACCAGTAAGAGAAAGTTGTATTCTGTCTCGGTTACATCTGCCAATTTACTTAACTGGGAAGTATTTTACCATTTTGAGAAGCTCTTCTTCCATCCATTGTAAGCTGAATTCAAATGAGTAATAAAAAAGGAAAAATAAAAGACATTAAACTTATACAAGGACGCATTAGACTGACACCATTGGAAGTAATACTATAATAAGTATTGTAGGAAGAGTGAAGTTATGTGAACTAAATGAGTGTTTTATTAAGCCAGAATTACTATAGAAAGAGTAGATTCACATCAACCGTGCATTTGATGTCTAGGCCAGTCCCATACAACGCTCCTGATTGGCTGTTGATAAAACAATCAAAGGGCTGGAAACTCTCAGTCTCTCTCGAGAGTTCACATAGGCAGGATGTATATTCCACTTCTCCTGAGGGATACTTTTGAAAGACGTATCCCTACTCATGTGAACTCTCGAGAGACTGAGAGTTTCCATCCCTGTGATTGGCTTATCAACACCCAATCAGGAGCGTCGTAAGGGACTGGCCTAGACATCAAATGCACGGTTGATGTGAATCTACTATAGTCACAATTACTCTAGGAGTGAAATAATTAGGATAACAAGAAATTAAATGTAATTAGGCTTCATTAATTTCAAAATACATCAGCAAGGTATAGCATAGTCATAATCACTTAAGCCTAGAAAAATCATAAGTCGCTAGAAATTACTTAAGACGAATTAGACTAGTCTCATTACGAAATCCTATCAGTCAAAGTATAGCCTACTCACTATCTCTTAAACAAAGATCAAATCACCACAAGCAAAAGGAGCTTATTGCAAAAAAATAATAATAGGCAATAATCAAGTTAATTATCTGCTTTCCAAAAAATGAGTTCGCTGAACGTAAAAGTAAGTAGTCTTTGAACTATTTCGATGCAATTACGCCGTAAAGACATTCTTTGTGACCATGCGTTAAAAGTGGCCCAAACATGCACCATATTGATGAATGTTTCCACGTAAGGATTAGACTGTGATGTGATTCGTGTACAATTGGTAAAATTATATTAAGGCATTCGTTCGATATAGGAAACTATGTTATCGTGGAAATCGTGACGACGGGCTGGGGATCATAAAGATACCCACTTGAGCCTGAGTTTGGCACCAGTGGACTGCTCGGGAGAATTTTTTTTTTTCTTTTTTTTTATCTCTGTCCTTTCATGCTGAAGCAACCCAGGAATACAATTTTAAATAAAAAACAAAATTCGTCAACAGCAACAGAGGCAATCTTTATTAAGTTTTCTGTTTTCGTTCTTTTTCACTCTTCCTTTTATGTGCGCTATTATTTGTCGGAAACATGCAAAAGAAAGCAAACAGAAGCGATATATGCAATCGTTTTATATATCGATTCGCTATTATTTCATAGCTTGGCTAAAATTCAATGATATTCTTCCGTGATTTTATTTCTCTTGGTTGAAGGCTGAACTTGAAAAGAAATGACGTAAAGGAACAATCCGATCATGCCTGTATGTAAGACTGCTTGCATGAGCTATATGACAAGTTTATGAGAAGGTATCCAGGTTTCGATAGCAGGTTCTCACTAAGTAAGGTTGTTTAAGCTTAGGTCAGACTAATACATCAGCTAGATTAGCGACTGCACAGCCTTGCATGTTTCTTACCAATACATTCTCTTATTCGTTCACAGTATTTTCTGTGCTGTTTTGCAACGTTAAAATAGATATCATTGGTGCGTTACCGGGACTTTACATTAACTACTGCCTTTACTTCTGTTCCTATATTCCACTTCCGCCCAAAATATTGCTTCCAACCGCAGAGCCCCGCCACTCAAACTTGTCATGCGTCTCATCAATGACTGTATTATCATTCCAGCCATTCATCCGTCTTTTCTTTATAAGGCTTCATTTTTATATGGATAAGAATACCTATTATTATATTTGATGGGTGAAACTCTCCTGTCTAATATACAGAAAAGAAAAATGGGCGTAACTGCTTCCCGCAGGCAACGATCAACGTACTCACAACCAATCATTGTCGTACAGAATCATCATTTAAGTTTCCGTCAGGTATAATTTTCCTGGCATTTTATTGAAAATCTCCCTTTTCTAGCAGGCACCATGCAGTTGAAAGGCTGTCTTTTTTTACTGACATCATACTCTCTCTCTCCTTCTCTCTCTCTCTCTCTCTCTCTGTGTGTGTGTGTGTGTCTGTGTGTGTGTGTGTGTGCTCATCCGTTTATCTCTTTGGCAGAAGAAAGGGAATAAGGAATGACTCCCAGACCTAATATTAAAGTGTTCGTTTGCAGTCACACGAACATTAAAATGAACCCCGTCATATAATTATAGTACCGCGAATCTTGGAAAGCTAAGGAGGACCTCACTTGAAACCAAATTTCTCGTTAGCAGCAGCTGCATAAATTCACGTTTAATGGGAGTTAGCAGAAGTTGGTGGTTAGGCCAATTCTGTGCCTAGTTTATTTGACAAGTTATGTGAACAAGAATCTTACAGACGGGGAAACGGTGGTGAAAACTTACAACAACATTTGTTGGAATTGGTTAAATGAATTCACATTCTTACCTTGCTACAGTAAAAGTACGGATTTTACCTAATTTTCCTGTCCATTAGCACTCCCAGCTGATTTTATTTCAATATACTTAAATTTTGCGTGATCTTCATATATTGCTTCAGTGTTTTCATCCAAAGCTCATTTTTCGTGTAAGTTCTTGTGAATGCCATTCTAAATTCACCCCTTGTCAAACTCACTAGTCTTATTGCATTTTTAGCCATGTCCTAGCCACATTTTCAACTCTTTCTCTCCAAATAAGA
>NC_061110.1:39040375-39075375 GCF_015104395.2 Macrobrachium nipponense | reverse complement strand
ATGGTCACAAAAAAGAAAGAGCATTAAGTTAATTAATAAGAACAAAGAAAAAATGTCCACATAAATTAGAAGGGATGGGACACTGATGATTGTAAATCAAGATTAACAAACTATCTAAATAATGCACTTTTACTAGAAGCATTACAAATGAAACGATCCTATTAATTCGATCTTTTCATTTACTTTCTCACTGTGACCATCATGGCAGTTAATTACGAAGGGGAACGACAAGCGGTGAAAAAAAATCTACCATTTAGTAAGCAGAGATAATCGGTGACCAGGTATGCTTGGTGCTACAAATATCAAAGAGGATTTGCCACTTTTGAACTATACAGTCGAAACTGTGAATGGAAATAACTATTGGGGATTATAACAACGAAAAGAAAATGATCACTGACGTAAGGGGAAGGGTAACAAGGGAGTAGTTGATAATAATAGACTGACGTTGATGTCAATTGCGAAAGTATACAAGTTGCGATGCTTCGCTTTTTTGCCCATTAGACCTGAGCTTGATGTTCATTTCGCGATAATAAGAAATGATACATTTATAATCCTTAATTCTCAGTTAATGAATTTGAATTCACTCTCAATTAGTTTTTGGTGACAATGCAAACGGAAATTTAATTTTCTACTTAATTAGTGACCATTATTTGTTAGCTTGATTGATATTTAACTGAATGTCAGAAAGTATTAGGTATCCAGATTATTGTGTGTACTTATACCAAAAAATAATGCATTGCAGTTTTACCCAGCAGTACATCGCAAATGTTACACGTTTTTTTACTGCTGGTAAATTTGCCTTGCCTCTAATAATATCAGCTGATTGTAATTTAAGGAAAATCTTTATGGCTCTTCTGAATCCCCGGTAGGATTAGAATCTTATTGGTGACGAAGCACCCATCGATTATAATTCTCTTTGGGTGTAAGTCATTGTAAGGTAGTCCCAGGGCATAGTGAGCTGGATAATTAACAATAATTAAGACTTGATATATGTGTCATACACGTTCATATATATATATATATATATATATATATATATATATATATATATATATATATATATATATATATATATATATATATATATATATATGAATAACTTGATCACGGAGTATATAAAACGTGATGCTATTTATAAATAAAGGTTTTTTGCCACGAAGGAAAAAAATGAAAAAAAGTACTTTCGGTCCTGTTCGGACCTTTTACTGAAGGCAAACTGATTTTACAGAGGACAACATAGTCAAAAGAAGGCTTAATAGCCAAACTGACACTACAAGATTAGCAATAAGGGCGATTTCACTCTACAGTAATTATTTTCTCTCTCTCTCTCTCTCTCTCTCTCTATCTCCTCTTCGTCTCTCTCTCTCTCTCTCTCTCTACTGTTTCGATATTCTCTCTCTTTCTCTTGCTCGATATATATATTTATACTTTCTTTCGTCTTTTCATTAATAATATTTTTTTTGGTTTTTTTGGAAAAATTGTCTAAAATTCATAATATTAAATTGTATATGCTTCCGTGTTTTTCAAAATGTACTGTTTTCTGGAAGAATAACTTGTTTACTGCGTGTATCCTTCAAGGCGTGGCTACCCTCAGGCGGTTCCTCCTTTCTGTAGAGTGAAATCGCCCATATTGCTAATCTTGTAGTGTTTGCAGTTTGGATATTAAGCCTTCTTTTGACTATGTTGTCCTCTGTAAAATCAGTTTGCCTTCAGTAAAGGGTCCGAACAGGACCGAAAGTACTTGGCTATCTCTCTTTTTCATTTTGTCCTTCGTGGCAAAAAACTTTTATATATATATATATATATATATATATATATATATATGATATATATATATACATATATCTATATATATATATATATATATATATATATATATCTATATAGTATATATATATATATATATATATATATATATATATATATATATATATATATATATATATATATATATATGTATATATATATATATATATATATATATATATATATATATATATATATATATATATATATATACATATATATATATATATATACATATATATATATTTATATATATAATATATATATATATATATGTGTATATATATACATATATATATATATATATATATATATATATATATATATATATCATATATATATATATATATATATATATATATATATATATATATATATATATATATATATATATATATATATATATATATATATATTGTGACAAAGTGCAAGTATCTGGGTACTACACTTACCAATCATTAATTGTTACCTCACAACAGCCAGACACCTGAACTTTCATCACAAGTAAAATACGACTGAATACTCTAAAGGCAATAGTGGTCCATCCCTTAAACAACTTACCAGTATTGCAGAAAATCAGACTAAGTTCATTAAAACAGGTGCTCGGTAATCTTATATGTAATCCAAATTAATTAAAGGGCATCACTCCATCAACAACTTTAAAAGTCTAAGTATTTCCCTGATTTCAAAAGTCTAAGTACTTCCCAGGTTCTAACTCGCTTCAACTAAATTGAATGAAAACAGCTCAATTACCACCATATGTTGCTACCTAAATATAATGATACATTTATATACTGGTGAAAAAGAAAACACTTATACAAATTTTATTAAAAAAATTTATTACTAAACTCAAAATTTTTAAGTGAAATTCACAATATCAGGAAAATTACTGTTACTTGAAAAAAACAACAGAGCAAAGTTTAATTCATTCTTGAATTAATTAAGTAAAATTAAATCAGAAATAATTATCACAAAATTCAAGAACATTGATTAATTTAACCAAAATTTAAAAGTGTTAGGTAATAATTAAAATTTGGAAATTCATTCACAAGTGCCAAGTAACAATAAAACTTGAAAAGACTACTAAGTAAATGCAAATTAATTCACATGTTAAATTCAATCAAATGTGCAACAATTAATTAATGAAAACAAATAAGTTAATTAAATTGTGAATACAAATAAAAACACAGATATGGAAAATACCAAAATTGTAAAACGCACTAAACAGACAAAATATAAAATAAAAACCACACACTTCAATAAGAAAATGGATAAATGCACAAAAAATCACTTCAAATGAAACAAACACAAGAATTGAAATCGTTCTCCAAACATCTGTAACTATCAGTTGCAACTAATAAATCTTATAACACTTTACCTTGGTACCAATTTTCTTTCTGCTGCAGCTAACTCCAAAAAATTCACCAATTCACAATATTCCACAAAAGAAAAAGCGCTGTTACACACTTGTACAATGTTTGTTCAGATTCCACAAAAAGCAACATAAATAATACTAAATAATTCTAGGAATATCAAATCTGAATTTTATATGAGTGACCAACAATTACATACACTAAAGTCTTTATGTTAAGATGAAATCAAAAGTGGCGTGCGAGAGAGAGAGAGAAAAAGAGAGAGAGAGAGATCTAAGAGATCTAAACGCTATGAGGATCTAAGTCTGAATGAATCTTTCTTCCTTACGGAAGCTGGACAATGGATTTCACACAAAGCGTTTTGGGCATGCAGAAGATGGTGCAATCTTTCTAGAAGCTTCTAATATGACGTAACTTTACAGAAAAATTGTGAAATCTTCACGTGGTTTCGGCAAAGACGTACACGTTTTAAACCAGTCATGTACATAGTATGCTCAACAAAGACACGTACTCGATCGAAACAGAAGTCCCTTATCTGAATCGATGACATGTATCAAAACAAAAAGCGGAGATCTCAAGTTCCTCTAATCTGAGGTGTTGACATATTACGGAAACAATTTCTAGCTTGGAATGGACAAAGTTAATCTCTCTCTCTTTACATTCTACGTTATATTAACTTTTACATTATGTTATGCAAAATCTGGACATCCATTTACAGACATCCTATAACTTTCAGCTAAATAAGGAATCTGAAAATGATGCAAAACTCTTTTCTAACATTTCATCAGTCAAAGAGAAGATATATTCATTACGAAAGTAGCAGCATATAAATATATATATATATATATATATATATATATATTATATATTATATATATATATATATATATATTATATATATATATATATATATATATATCAAGCCATATCACATTTCCGTGATTCATATACATATATCGCGGTGGTGTAGTAGGTAAAGCTTCACTGACGTTCCTGGGTTTGAAAGGATCCATAGGTTCGCGCCCTGGTCCAGGCAAATCTATTATCGAGAAAAAATTCCCCTTCGGTTAAGCATATATGAAAATAATATAATTAATTCCGAGGTAGAGCGAATTAGATATTAAAGGACATTGTAGCTCGATATATATATATATATATATATATATATATATATATTATATATATATATATATATGAGTGTGTGTGTGCGTCCGTGTATGTATGCATATGTATACACACACATACACACACACACACACACACACACACACACATATATATATATATATATATATATCTATATATATATATATATATATATATATATATATATATATGTAATGTATACCTACATACATCTAAACATGTGTGTGCATGTATATATGCATTTATGTATTTCTAGAGTACTATTTGCAAATATACTTTGATCTCAGAGTACTTGATCTCCTGAGCGTACAAGAATTATTTCTACAATTGGTAACAGTGAACTTTATATGTGGATATTATGTTGTAAATCTCATATCTTTAAAGAAATGTCAAATGAAACTATTTAATTTAAATCCACGAATATAGAACTTTACGTTTTATTGATGGAAGGAGAACTTCAAATAATGTTATTGGGAGAAAGCACAGTTCCTCTGATATTTGAAGATAATTTGATTCATTGAAGCAAATCGTAAAGACCACGGACGGTAAAATTGAACACTCCCAGAATTTCAGTTGAAGAAAGGACCTGATTAGAGGTAATTCTACTAAAAACAAAGAATATAATTGAGAAAACTTCGCTCCTTCCCTTTAACCACAAAATTGATGTAAGTGAAGGCAAAAAGGAAGGACGATGACTCCTCATCAAGAATTGAGAATTTCTTTTCCCGTCTCTGAGTCAACTCGAACGCATAAAAAAAAAAAAAAAAAAGGCTGGAAAGACACTATCAGAATTGGTCTGAATGTGAAGAAAATGGAGAGAGAGCAATTGCTCGCTCGACCATAAAACTTCGTCACTTTTACTCTGGCTGAGCAATGTAGCATAATTCTTCACTGCTTAGTTAGAAGGAAAGAAATCCTGATGGTATATATCATGAGGCATTAAAGTTTCTGATTCTGATTATATGCACCGGTGCGTGGGCTCAAACTGTTCTTGAAAGAGACATGGCAAAAGAGAGAGAGACCTTACCTTACAGACCTTACATCTTGTTCGGGTTGCCCCAGGTCCCTCAGTATGAGGCACCTCTAATGTCTACCAGAGAGTTGCTAGTACATCTTCCGGTATATTTTGCATCTTCCAATCTTGGATGGTCTGGGATGCAGTTTAGATATTTGTCGAGCTTATTCTTAAACACATCTACGCTCACTCCTGATATATTCCTCAGATGAGCTGGCAACGCATTGAATAGACGCTGCATTATCGATGCTGGTGCGTAGTGGATTAATGTCCTGTGTGCTTTTCTTATTTTTCCTGGTATATTTTTGGGCACTATTAATCTACCTCTGCTTGCTCTTTCTGATATTTTTAGTTCCATGATATTTTCTGCTATTCCTTCTATCTGTTTTCCATGCCTGAATTATCATGTAGCGTTCTCTTCTCCTTTCCAGACTATATAATTTTAAGAATTGTAGTCTTTCCCAGTAGTCTAGGTCCTTAACTTCTTCTATTCTAGCTGTAAAGGACCTTTGTACACTCTCTATTTGTGCAATACATTTTGATAGTGTGGGTACCATATCATATTGCAATATTCAAGTGGACTACGAACATATGTTTTATAAAGCATAATCATGTGTTCAGCTTTTCTTGTTTTGAAGTGCCGTAACAACATTCCCATTTTTTGCTTTACATTTTGCCAACAGAGTTGCTATTTGATCATTGCATACATGTTCCTATTCATCATCACACCAAGGTCTTTAACTGCTTCCTTATTGTGATGGTCTCATTATTAGGTCCCTTATATGCATATAGCTTTCTTTCTCTGTCTCCATAATTTATTGATTCAAATTTATCAGAGTTAAATACCATCCTATTTACCTCTGCCCAATCATATACTTTGTTAAGGTCTCTTTGTAGAGCGTTCCTATCTTCATCACAAGTAATTTCTCTACTTATTCTTGTGTCATCTGCGAAAAACTACTCACTACCGAATCCTTAACATTATTGTCTATGTCTTCAATCATAATAACAAACAGTATTGCAGCTAACACCGTACTTGCGGCACACCGGATATTACCTTGGCTTCATCCGATTTCTCGTCGTTTGCAATAACTATCTGTTTTCTGTTGTGTAAAAATTCTTTTAACCATCTTCCTACTTTATCCACGATATTGTGTTTTCTAATTTTCTTCGCTAATATATTATGGTCTACTTTATCAAAAGCTTTTGCAAAGTCTAAATAAACCACATCTGTTTCATTTCCGCTTTTCATATTTTTGAATATGTTTTCACGGTGGACTAACAGTTGGGTTTGTGTACTTTTTCCGGGTACGAAACCATGTTGTCCTTTATTAAACAAATTATTTTTTATAAAATGTTTCATAATATTTTTCTTCATTACCCTTTCATACACTTTCATTATATGTGATGTTAGACTCACAGGCCTATAATTACTTGCCTCTAGTCTTGATCCACTTTGAAAGTAGGGGTAATATACGCTAATTTGTGCTCATCATATATCTTGCCTGTATCTACACTTTGTCTTAATAATATTGCAAGTGGCTTTGCGATAGAATGAACTACTTTCTTTAACAAAATAGCAGGAATTCCATCAGGCCCTGCAGCAGCTCCATTTTTAATTTCATTAATAGCCTGCACAATATCAGCTTCATTAATATCTATGTCAGCTAAATATTCACTATTTTCATCCCTTACTTCTATATCATTATCTTCATTATCTATTCTAGGGGTGAATTCTCTCTTATATCGTTCTGCCAGTATGTTTGCAAATTTCCTTTTTTTCATTCGTTAATCTCCCTTCAATTCTCAGAGGGCCTATTTCTATTCTTCTTTTATTCATCTTCTTCGCATATGAGTATAATAGTTGGGGTTTTGCTTGATATTTAATAGGGTTTTTTCTTCCAAGTCCCGTTTTTCATTTTCTTTGATTGTATAATCTTTTGTTCTGCATTTTCTATCTTACTTTTTAGTTCTATAACTTTCCATGCATTTTTTTCTTTTGCAAGACCTTTTTTCCACTTTCTGATTTTCTGGAACAAGATTCTTCTGTCTCTTGGTATGCATGAATGATGTTTACTTTTCTTCTTCGGTATTTTTATATTTTTAATTTACCTCCAATATATAATATCTCCGTATTTACCCATTATGTCATCACTACGAAAATGTTATCCCAATCTTTGTTTAATTCTTCATTAATTTCTGACCATTTTATATTTTTACTGTAGAAGTTGTATTTTCCATATCCTTCCCACTTTTTCATTTCTTGCTTATCTCTATTTTCACTTGCTTTGGAATGAACTGTTAATTCTATGACATTATGGTCTGAAATACTCGCATTATAAACTATTATTTCTTTAACATAATTCATCTCGTTCACAAATACTAGGTCTAAAGTATTTTCCTTTCTTGTTGGCAGGTGATTTATTTGTTGAATGTTGTATTCTAGTAGCATATCTAATAGCTTTTCAAATTGCCTCTTATCTTCTGCACTACTATTACTCTCTTTTTTATATGTATAAGTACAACCACAATCTCCTATTCGTTCTTTCCATTCTACGAAAGGAAAGTTGAAGTCACCAGATAGGAGAATAGTCCAGTCCTTGTGATTTCTACATATATCATCCAATTTTTCAATTATTAAGTCAAACTCTTTAGTATTAGGAGGTCTATATATTACTATGTTCATCAATTTTTCAGATTCAAATTCTACCGCTATTAGTTCACATTCGAGTTACTATATTTCTCTTATATATTTTTCCTTGTTTTTTGTCTTTCCCATATATTGCGGTTCCCCCTTGATTCCTATTTTTTTCTATCTGATCTATAAGTTTGGAACCCTTTTATTTGATCATCATTCCCAGTCTCTTGGGAATACCAGGTTTCAC
Organism: Macrobrachium nipponense; assembly: GCF_015104395.2. NCBI lineage: Eukaryota > Metazoa > Arthropoda > Malacostraca > Decapoda > Palaemonidae > Macrobrachium > Macrobrachium nipponense. The sequence goes on along the minus strand of NC_061110.1, from coordinate 39,067,150 downwards.
TTATATTCATTATATCTATTTTCTTTTCATTTTTGGGTTAGTTCTTCTAAGTACTCTATTTTTCTTTTTGAGTTACTCGTAACTAAACCCTGCGCATTCATCACTATGATGGTTTGCGTGTTTTCTCCTTCATTTAATACTGATAGTAATAAGGATTTTCCCATGTCTCTTTCTGTTCTGTTGGGGTATGTTGTTCTTTTTTTCATTTCCAGAAATTCTGACATTAAAAAATCCAACTTTTCCATAATATTTGATCTTCCTTCATCATAATTATTCATTTTGTGTCTGAATCTGCAATTTTCTCCGTTTCTGCAATATCCTCTTGCATAATAAATACAGTTATTATCTCTTGAGTAGAATTTCGGAGCTGATGCTTTGAAATTTTTTGCTGACACCTCTGCATATCTCATTGGTGGTTTGCTTTTCTCTTTTACCTGATATTCTTGATTTCTCTCTTATTTGTTTCTTTCTTATTTTGGATTTTATTACTTGGTTGGTTATTTATTTGATTATGATTCATGGCTACAGGTGCATATATTTGCATTTTTTGTCGAACTTACATCCTTTTCCTTCTTTTAGGTTTTTACATATTTTTGGATGCAGATCTCTGCAATCATCCCCATATCCATCTAAGTATGCACATTTACCATATATTTCATAGTTTTGACATATCTTAGGATGTTTTGTAGTAACATCTTTCTCCAAATCTGCAATTCCCTCTTTTCAAAAGGTTGCAGATTTTGTCTTTCTTGTCTATTTTTTCCTCTTTCCCGTCATTGTATAGATCTGGGTAGAGCCTCTTCGGGATTTGCTTTTCTGTTGTCATATCGTAATTTATTCTTCGTAGGTATGCTGCTTTATTGCCTCATATGTAGTATCAATGAGTATCTCTGCATCCATACTTTTATCTTGTTCTTTGTTTTTCCTATTTTTTTCTGTCATTTCATTTTTGTTTACTTCTCTTCCGTTTTCCTCTTCTTCTTTTTCTTCTTCTTCTTCTCCTCTCCTCTTCTTCTTCATCCTCAACTATTTGTACATTCAATCTTGATTTAATAACATTGTCTATCCATGATAGACATGTTGAACAAAAATTCTTGTATCTTTTCTCAAATCTTGTATTACCTCAGCACACTGTGGATGGGTCGGAATGTTGCATGCAGCACATTTTCTGATTAGGTTTGTGGATTGACTATGCTATACCAAACCTTACACAGTTTGCATGCTTTTGGCATTCTTTTCCTAATGCATCAATTAGTATATTCACAAGATTCACCTTATTCATTTTCTTGTCGGAATATGTTGGTTTTATGTATATTTTCTTTATGAGTCTCTTTGACCACTTGGATTTTATTTGGAACTTCTTCAATTATTTTCAAGATGTTTTCATTAGATTGTTCCAGTTTGAAGGATTATATCCTTCTAATATACTATGAATGCTTTTGTATCTTTTTGGTTAGGGACTGTTGCTGATTTCATAGATGAGGGAAATGCCAGTTCCCTTCCTGCTACCTCATCGTATTGCGAATCTGCTAAACACGCCAAATTACGCCACCTTTTCCCGCAGTTGGAACTTACTGCCATCTTGTTCTGATTTATAGTATTACACTTGATAAACTAACTTAGAAGACGCTTTATCCTACTATTTTCACACTAATCTTATCACCGATAGTTCACGAACACTTCTAGATATTTCTCAAATTCTAGTCGTATGTTAAACTTGTGATATCTGTTGATTATTGTGACTTCACGCGGGTACGTCTCACCAAGCAAGATGGCTACTACGAGAATGAGAGAGAGAGAGAGAGAGAGAGAGAGAGAGAGAGAGAGAGAGAGCGAAGGGGAAAGGGGGGATTAACGTCCAATTCTGAGCAAAAGACATACAAACTTCTCTAATGAAACGCAATTACATTCGCGGACGCTTATCCTATGCATTTTAGCTAATAGAAGTGAATTTGTAGAGAATGGTAAAAATACAATCATCTTTTGCAGAAGAATACTCTGCACGTGCAGATACTACCAAACCTAAATAGCGATGACTTTGAAAACCATTTATATGAGAGGATAGATGCTTAAATAAATTTGCTTTGTAGAGTATGGTGTTATATTTCCCCTTCAGTATATTTTTTTCTAAATAGTCTATCCACATAAGTTCTCAGATGTAATATCTCAGTAAGTGCAAAATATATTTGATTTTTTTTATTACTTGAATTCAATGTAACTATTCTGTTTCAAAAAGTGAATATTACAAACCTATGGACTGCACCCACATACAGAAATGTTAATTATTGCCCGTACCTTTGAAAGATGTTTTTTACCTTTATTCATTTTAAAACATCATTATAGGAAACGACAATTCAGTTTTTAATAGTTTTTTTACGTAATCACCTATTCATTCATAATTACTTATTCATTCATAGCAGTGGCATACTTTCGTAAACACAGCGTTTTGAAAGTTACCCAATTTGAATTGTAAGATATTCTGATAGTAAGTACTAGTTTAGTGGTCAAACAAACGTGTTTTGAAGCCTATAGTGAAAGAGGATCTTTAGTGAATAATGGAGGTAATGAGAGATGCTTTATTATAGATTATACTTTTGAAGCCCTTCAAGTTTACGTGCATTTCTTTGCACAGGGTTTATATAAACATGCATTGTAATAGTAACTAAGTCTTATAATTCAGTTTGCATTTATATAAATACTTTACTATTTATGAAAACCTGAATCCCCAGAAATAATTTTAATGAACGCTGTTTAGAATTTTCTAAAAACATGTACAGCAGAGATGAGCTGGTTTATCCAACTTAATTAGTCAATGATGAGAAATGGAAATGAATGGTAGTGATAGAAATTATTACCATTTACTAATCTATTTATTGTGAGAAGACAACAAGTAATAGAATAGTTATTTTTCTAGCGTAGTTAATTAGATGTGAAGTATACTTGTATGTAAAAATATTATGATGCCACCTTGAACTTAGGGGAAAATGAGCACTGAGTATATCATGAAGCATATATACATAAGTGGATATACCATGAAATATAGAATTATCGATGACATATTTTTAATATTATTAGAATGGTATTGAGAAATGGTTCCATAAAATGAGGGTGAATTTTAACTTTCATATATTATTAAATAGCTTTGGGAGTTGGTGTTACTACATTACAGATATTTGGATAACATCTTCATGGTCGATGAAGATTAATGTATTCTCACTTTGTGCAAAGTACCCACCTTTAGTCAGTGTTTACTCATCCCTTCTCCACTAATATTTTCTAAAGCCTTCCAACTGACGTATTCGCCTCTTGCTGAGACACAAGGCTGGCAGTCTTAGCACAAGAACTGAGTTGATATCAGAAGAATCTCGGGGGCAACCGGGAACAGATATCCACTTGTGAATTATCCATGACTCAATCTACGATGGTACTTTGAATCATACTTTGAACCAACAAGAAAATTATCTACGTCTTCAGAAATTCTATTATTTTGATTCTATACGTTATGAAAATAATGGGAGGATTCCTACACGCGATAAACATTAGAAGATGCATTCCGTTCTGCCATTTGTTCGCAAAGAAGGTGGTTGATGAGGATTTACTAGATGAGAGTATCGTCACCGTCGGCGAAAGTATCTAAGGGGACGATCTGATCCTTCTCACTAACGGCAATGATAATCATTTGCTGCTGCTTGAGTCTTTATAATTTTCATAATTTTCTGTATCGCCAAATCAATACAACTAGCATACTTATGTTGCTGGTGAACACGACTGTGGTTATAAGTGCGGTGTTATTACTAGTGAATATTGTTGTGAGAAATGACCGTCTGACTCAGCTGGTCAACAAAATGACGGTCGACATTGGGCAAAAGAAAGCCTTCAGACACTTCTTTCTGACGTATTTGGTTTTATTAAGTGACTTTGTGCCAACTTTATGGATGTGCTGCAGTTTGTTCATTGTATCAAGAGGAAACCCCAGTCAAAAGATTTATGGGTTATCAATGATCCCATTAATTTTCATATACAGCATTACCGGAACGGTGGTGACGTATGGAGTGATTTATCCTATTGCGTAAACTTTGTCTTATAAACTGAATAAAAAATGAAGAAATTCGAAACTCTCATTGATGACCAGATCCCACAAAAGTCTGAGAAATTTCGTGACAAGTCGATATTTATTCCTGGGAGTAACGGAATTTGACGAGAGAAAACATATTACATAAGATCACAATCACCAACGAAATTCTCTGTGAATCCCTCGATAGCAAGTTACCACCAAAGGACGAACATCGGCCACGGTTTAAAGTAAGGAATCTAATAGACTTTATCGGCCTTTCTGCGAGAAATGGATGACATCATAGAAACGTTGATGCTTTATGAATGAATATCTGTTTTAATCGTTTTGTTAATTTTCATCATCGCCAGTATTATTTTCGTCTACAAATCCATGGTTTGTTATTCAGCACTACGATATGGCATATATTCATGTAGTTGCCTGGCAAAGATTCTGCTCCTCCTGATGAGTCCCGATTCCTTGATATCAAAGGTAAAAATCAACTGCAACTCATCCATAGACTCTCTCTCTCTCTCTCTCTCTCTCTCTCTCTCTCTCTCTCTCTCTCTCTCTCTCTCTATATATATATATATATATATATATATATATATATATATATATATATATATATATATATATATAATATATATATATATATATATATATATGTATAGTATATATATATGTGTGTGTGTGTGTGTGTGTGTGTGTGTGTGTGTACGTATGAAAGAATTAGATATTTAATTGGTGTAACGTCAGCTTCAAGAAGCTTCACTCTATTAAATTTAGTTATTCGGTCAGCTACTTTTTTTGTTAGATGCTTGTCATTTCAGATTTAATGTGGCAATGGCAACCTGGCGATTACTGCCGACGTCTGCTCCTCCGTAGGCCATAACAATACTCAGTGGTCCTTTTCCTTCTCGACTGGTGAAAGAGAGTAATTCCGTTTTACAAATTATGTGTGGCACTGTCACTCCTAAAGTGCAGCCCGCTTTTGTATGCAGTCGAGCCTAGACCTTCATATTATGTTACATTATCCATACATTTATTGGTTTTAACATTTTTCCTAGTATTTCATCTATAACATTCTTCGTGTTTATAAAAAGTACTCATGTGTGCTATTTTGGATTCACTCTTGCCATTGGGCATGCCTGGGTAGTGAATGCAAATGAAAGGGAAAGTGTGAAGCTTTTGGGATGTACTGTTTGTGTAGTGTAAGCAAAGCAGAAGAGGGAATGGTTCGTTGTCTAGTTATTAGATAGTTTGACATTGTGGAAAAAACAGCCAATAATATGATGAAATGAGAGCAACAATCTGGAGTTTTATTGGGAGAGAGAAGGAGCTTATCCACTTATTTTGATGACACTTACTGAACCATGGGAATGCCTAATTATCTCAGAGGGCACATACATAAATCAGGGAATACTAAATGTTTGGCTTAAGGAGTATTTAGTAAGGGCAAAGTAGCCAACAGTGTCCCGGCTGTTCGTTCAGTTGAGTGTAGAAGGGAATGAACGGGAGAAGTAATAAACAAAGTATTATGGAGGAGGGGCTCTCTGTAAGAAATGAGGAATGTACATTTAAAAAACAAGGATTATTATTAGTGTCATTAGTAGTAGTAATAGCAATTAAAATACAAAATTCTTTATACCTGCATTTATTCATGAAGTTTTTAGGAACTTAAGAATATATTCCTAAATATACGCCAGTTACAGATTTTCATCTTGATATTATACTAGATATGTTACGGCCCTCGATTCAATAACTAACATTATTTTGTATAAGATATTTCAAATATCTTTCAAAAATAATTGTAGTAAAATTGCCGAATGTAATGTTTACAAAACAGAATTTACAGCTGTTATTGTTTCACAGCATAGTTCAGTGAAAAAGTTGGTCAATGACAAAGTTTATGTTTTAACTTTTTGCTTTTATCAAAAGTATAAAATTCTATTCATAACAAAACAAATCCAAGCTTACGAAAGTTTTTTCGTTGGCCTTTTTCTATACACTACTCTACCATAACACAATATATTATGGATAGGTAAGTAGTAAGGACCGTTTAGTGAGAATTCCTAACATTTCACATCAGTCATCAGATACAGACGGAAATATAAAGTAGTACAAGATGCACTGGAAAGGAATATGTGCTGCGTCTTGATTGGAGACAGCATCTCATAATAAAGACATATAACACATTATACGAGAGAGAGAGAGAGAGAGAGAGAAGAGAGAGAGAGAGAGAGAGAGAGAGAGAGAGAGAGAGAGATCTAGGTGTTAAGGTGAAAGGTGAATTTTAATCGAACGGTTTCCATTATTTGATTAAAATTCATTTATCCTCGTAACTCCATTCAGTCCCAAATGGAAATCACAAATAACAGCATATTGTTTCATTCTCTCAGTAATAAATGAATTCGCATATATTTCAAACATCATTTCGTTCCCCCAAAGCTTTTTACTTTACTGTAGTTTTTTACATGACTCTTAATTTAGGTCCAGAGAAGGAGGGATGAACTGTTTTAAAGTTTTCTGAGTTTTCTGTACTCAGATGCAATTTTCTTTCTTGTTAAGCTCTGCCAAGGAATAGGTACCACTTTTTGCCTAGAGAGACTCAACCCGAAAAATGTAATGAAGCGTTCATCTCTCTCCGTCTCTTCTAAAATAGACTAATAGTCAAACGTAGGAAAAACTTATTGCTTTTGGAATATGATGAACAAACTATGCTTAAGAACCCATATGGTACTGAATTAACGAGTTTTAACCGAATGCCACTACAAAGTATTCAAATATAGACTGAAAACCGAGAAAGGATTTTCGTAAACGAACAACAAGCACAGGACATACTTTTCTCTTATATGCGCCGGGACAAGTTAAATCCAACTGCATATTTTCTTCCTCAGTTACACATAAATAGAATCTATTATTCACACTGAAGTGCCTTTGACCACATGCAGTTTGCTATGAAGTAGTTCTTCTGAATACCTGCTATTCAGTTCTTATCACCAAATAGGTTTTTCATATAAAGTGGTTGAAAGTATTCCGTGAAACATAATGGTTTCTGGTACAAATATCCTATCATCATATTATTTTCCACTTTTATCTGTATATTTATTTTTTACTCTGAGTAGGTTTTATAGTTTAATCCTTGAAGAGATATTTGCGATGAACGAACAGTATTTAAGACATAGCTTGCCTGAATGACCTTGCAGATTCTACTCTTTTCCTCCTGCGATTTGTTTGATTACAGTATCTTGGACTTAATCAGAAACCCATTTAGAATCAATTTTGTCTAGATATTTACAAGTCAATCACATTTGATAGCATTGCGAAAAATAAATTTTGTCTGGGTAGGCTTCAAGTACGATATTCCTCCAGTACAAAGGATGTCATAGTTCAGTGAAGTTCAAGTCAGGTAACTGATATGTAAATTAGATTTTACAAATTAACAAGTGAATAGGTAACTGACGCTATTTGTAGCCAGTTAATATTTGAGTATTAATCATTCATACCGGATTTAATATTACGTAAAAATGTATGAAACTGATATTACCTTAGCAATATTAATTCACCATATTAATTAGAATTTAGATTTTTTTTTATAAGAAGAATATATCGGCAACATAAGCCAAAACTAAGTTTGGCGATTGCTGCTTTATATGAAAAAGATTAAAACATCCAAAAAGTATAAGAAAGATGAACAGATATTTTGAGACAAAAAATAAATACAACCTTAAGATTTGAAAATGTTGAGAATTCCCTCTTCCACCGAACAAATGAAAGGCAAGGAACCGGAACTGACCGACTTCACCTATGCAAATGAAAGGACAAATTGCTTTGCCAAACGACGTTATTGTCTTGGTACTTTTAACATGAATAGGATTTGGATTTCTTTCCTCGTGCAATAAGATTTCTTAGTGCAGTAGGGGTATGTTTTGCAATAACATATGGCCTGAAATGTTGCGATTCATGCGGCTACTTTGAAAATATTTTATATATTAAGTTGTATTTATTGAGTGATTAGTGTGTACTTAAAAGAATGAAATGGATTATTAAACACAATTAGACTTAAAAATAGGACTCTAACTTATGGCTAAACGTAAAAGAACCAGAGGTAATGCAAGGCCATGGAGTGGAGAGCTACTGTCTCCGTTGCTATATCTGTGAACAAAGATGACTGATTACTTCCGGTAACTTCGACGGCCGTGCTTCTTTGACAAAGCAGAGATGAATGCGTAGGTTTTGTGGCGCCCAAACCTTCACCAAAGATCCGGTGAAAAGGTTTGAGAGATATAAAATGAGGAAAACCTCGCAGTTGCACTATGAATCAAGGAGAGGGTGGACAATAAGATGGAAGAAAGAGAACATGAAAGGAGGTACAGCAAAAGGAACGAAAGGGGTTGCAGCTAGGGGGCGAACGCAAGCTGCAAAAACCTTAAGTAATGTCCTACGGGGTTCTTCAAATATGGTGATATGACTGATATCCTTTTGTTGGTTGCCCAGGCTATGGTTGGCGCTTTTTATACATTTTTTACGGGTGTCAGGTAAATAATCTGGATTCATAACAACAAAACAAAACAACGAAGCTGCCAGTGACAAAGATTTTTAGCACCAATTGATGTACATTACCAGTAGTCTCATGATCATGTTCAGAATTCCCAACCAGCCAGTTGCCTGAATGATGCCCTTGGCTTACGAATGCTTTAACTGGCACTTGGTACCTTTGTGGGTGTGAAAGTAAGTTACAAAATTAGTGTTTAAACTTTTCCACGGAAACAACTTTTGAAATACTTGTTTATCAATTTTTTTATTACCTTATATTACTTTGAGTAAGAATTATGAACTGAGACTAATTAATATCAGAACTTCTTGGCATTCCTATCATTGTCTTTATTAGTATGACTATTATTTTTTTCTACATGGTATGTAATAGTAATATTACATCGTCTAACATAGCCTCCTCTCAACTTCCTGCTACCAACAAGTAAAGGAGCAACGATCAATGACTTGGCTTATATCTGTTGGTTATATACGTGTGCGATAAGGATAACGACGTGTTTACTGGTATGGTTTACTTAGTGTGGACTCACTCTTAGAGCAGATATTCTCAAGCTTCTGTAGACCAGAAATTTTAAATGTTCGTTTGTTCTGTTTGTCAACACATTTAGGAAGGCAATTTCTTTCGTATACTTTCTCCAGGATAATTTGTATTTAGCATACAAATGTATTTAATCTTTGAAGAAAATTGTTCACTTTCCTCTCCTAACTGTTTAAAAAAAATTTAACTGTAATTCACACTGATATAAATTCCTTACATAGTCCCCACCAAACGAGAAACAAATTTTGATATATCTAGTAGAATATTAGATTCCTATATAATATTCTGAAAATATTTGAATGCACTTGACTATTGGAATTATTCCATTGTCTTGTATTATTGCTAGACAGTAACATTTATCAATATACGTAATAAAGGGTCTCACATTAATTCACATAGTTCTCTCTGTCATTATGTTAGCACTAAAATAAAGTACTCCAAGTAGCTAAAACCCTCCTATGCTGTTCCAACCGTTGTAAATCGCAGTACAAAAATAAAGTGGTTGGATGCTGACGGAGATAGTTTATATCTTGTATTAGATGACTCCATAAAAACGGTTCGAGATTGGAAGGATTAAACCAGATTTAGGTCCAGTCGCTTCTATGACTTTTCTATATTCCTCGATGATGATTTTTTTTTTCAAAAAAGAACTACACATGTAAATATGAATTAAATTCTTGATGATGGAAGGGAATTGGGGAAATAAAGGTTGATACTGTCGAGATGAATTGTTTCCATTCTGTGTCGCGTAAAAAGAACTGAAAGAGCGAGAAATTTTGACAATGTGAGATAGGTAAAAGGGGATAGCATCGAAAGTGTATGTGAAATAGAGAGAGCCGGGTTAATGTGTGGAAAGATTCGGTTAGTTTTCTGTAAAAAAAAAATAAATAAATAAAATAAAAAAACATTGTGCCGACTTTGTCTGCCCGGCCGCCCTCAGATCTTAAAAACTACTCAGGCTAGAGGGCTGCAAATTGCCATGTTGATCATCTACCCTCCAATCATCAAACACTCAAAATTGCAATCCTCTAACCTCAGCAGTTTATACTTTATTCAAGGTTAAAGTTGGCCATAATCATACTTCTGGCAGCGCTGTAGGTACCAACAACCGGACCATGGCTGAGTTTCATACCATCTCTTTAGAGTTCCTTTATCATTTTATCCAGACCTTTGTTTGAATATTGATCACTGATTAAGGTTGAAATGGTGATGTCTAATCCCATGTAGAGTGCTTACCATGCCGAAAAAATTGCCCATTGGATATAGGCACCGGTCTATTGCATATGTTGGGACATTCACTGACGCCGTGTTGATTTCCATGTGTTTAACAAGTACACCTACAAAAATGGAAGTTTGATGTTATTGCTTCTCTCGTGGGTCTGTCGAAGATATTGTACTCCTTGAAATTAGTTCCAAGTTTACCGACGTATCCTTCCTCTCCAATCTTCTCAAATATGTTATCGATGTAATTCCAAGAACTATCATACAAAAGTTAGCGAAGAAGATTCCAAAAGGGGACACCATTGCTATTCCGTCAGTTTAATTGAATATGCGCCATGTATGAGTGACGAAGGGGTTTTTACAATACATGTATTAAGAAGGGCTTCGATGGATTGATCGGAAATATCCAGGATCGGGCTGGCTGGGTCACGATAAACACAGTCAAGTCTCAGGTCTTGACTGCTATTGGCATGACTGCCATTGGTATGGACCGCTATTGGTATGTCTGCATTGAGGTTCCAGCGTCCAGAGTTACTGTGGCGCTGTCCTCAAGGAGCCCTTCATTACCTGGTCGATGATTGTGTTTGTCTGGAACACAATATACTGATGAGATTCCGCCGGATGGTATGTATGGGCTGGAGACTTGCCTTATGGTAGGGTATAGAGTGGGTCACTGTTCTGGCATTACCGTACTAGGTACATTTCAGTGGCCAGAGTTGGTGGGTGGCTCCATTTACGAAATTAGCAAGCTCTATAGCACCATTGACCTAGTGCTTAATGTCACCAGTGGAGGTTTTGCTGAGATTTTAAGATCATTTTTCATTTATCAGGATTTATTCTGTGGTAATTTTAAAGCTTGAATGTTTTAATGTATCACATACTCAAAAGTCCTTATAGGTAAATCCAACGAGAACATTATGGGTTAACCATGAAAATTTGTAGGCTTGAGTAAAGATAGAATTTATTATAAATTTGGGCACCATACTGCATATTAAGACTTCTATGATTATATGAATATATAATATTCAAATATTCAAAAATGATTGAATTTGACATGCCTCCGGCTTTTTTTAATTGTTTTATGGAGTCGAGACAAACAGTCTCCCTTGCCTTACCTATGTCTCTCCCTGCATTCATTGGCATTTGTGAAGCACTGATCTTGATCAATTAATGTACAAAACGAAATAGAATATTTCTTTATGTACATGCTATAACACGGACATGCTATGAACAGATTTTCAGTAGAGTGGTACCAGAGATTTATTTCAATTTTCCGCCAGTGGTTCCAGACATGGGAGATTAAGGAACAATGTTATTCGTGGCAATTGTAATATGAACAAAAATGTCGATGAACACCTAAAGAAGAATTGGGAGGAAACTGTCTCTAAACTGATGTGTCTTCAAATACATTTTTCCTGTTCACCCAATAATTTCCTTTCCTGTAGGACAAGGGTCATATTATTCATGAGTGGGTTCGATAAATTGCAGTGGGTTTTTATAGACTGCCTCCTTTTTCATTTCCAGAGGTATTCCTCGAGGATTCCGTTACCTCACCTACTTCCAGGTTCCATTTCCCTTGCCCATGGCTTTAGCAACGGTTCAAATCCATTATACCTTTTTCCTTCGCCCTCCGTCTGCACCTAATCTGGAATTCGCCTGCGTAAAACTGATACTGGGAACACATCGGAATAAAATTCCCATACGCTCGTGGAGTTTATAACCCTCTGCGACAGTTCCTGCCACTGCACCTTTGCCTTCGCGCCGAATTTTTCGATTTTCTTTAATGGCGCCATGTCTCGATTTTGAGCTCAAACTTTATTCAAGACTGTCTTAGATTTCCCAGCAAAGTTAAATGGTTGAATTTGATTCAGAATTGAACATGCTTTACCAGCGCCCCTGCCTGAAAAGTTTTCGTTCCATAATTGCTCATAAATTATTATTATTTTATTTTTATTATTACTATTCAACTGGGTGGTATTTACAGTGTGGGGTTCCGGGTTACATCCTGCCTCTTTAGGAGTCCATCTCATTTCTCACTACGTGCGCTGTTTCTAACAGCACGCTCTTCTGCATGAGTCCTGGAGCTACTTCGGCATCAAATTTTTCCATGTTCCTTTTCAGGGATCTTGGGATTGTGCCTAGTGTTCCTATGATTTTGAGTACAATTTCCAGTGGCATATCCCATATCCTTCCTATTTCTATCTTCGGGACTTGATACTTATCAATTTTTTCTCTTTCTTTCTCAGCTGCTCTGGTGTCCCATGGTACTGCGACATCAATGAAAGATACTTTCTTCCTGATTATTATTATTAGTATTATTATTAATATTATTATTATTGTTGTTGATTTGTGAAGGTTAAGTTGTGTGTAAAACGAATATGTAAGCATTTTCTTTGTTAGACTAAATAATTGGTGATACCGTTCAGATTTACTGTGGAAATAGAAATGACTGTAGCTTACCCTCTGTAGATTACTGTGTGCATTGACACAATTATTGGTTTAATTTCATAGTCCACAAAAGACGCACCAATACTTGTACATGTTGGTTTGCATATTCATTCTGGCCACAAAAATAAAATAAGGAAAATAGTATTCACTTCGACCATTTTCAGAAAATTAGATATATTTATCTAGAAAATATCCAAGATTCTAGATGGTGAAAAAAACTAATTTGGATTACAGGCAAAAAACTAAAATATTCTGATACGGTAATACATCATGCCTTAAGATCGTCCAAAAAGACTTTATTCTGACAGAACTTAATTATTCGATCATGCAGGAAAAGCTTTTAAAATAATCCTCACGAGCTTTGAAATTTGAGTGTTAATTTTTCATGTAAGAACAACACTGTAATGAAAATAGTATGTATGTTCTATAACAAGTTAAACTAGCCTTACATTTTTCAACTTCCATGTACCGACTTCAGATAAAATATAAGAAAACGTTCCTTATCAGAGGGAATATAAAATCTCCAAAACGGGCACTCCAACTTGGTTGGACCTCGACAAAGGGCGGATGTTGACTCTGCAAACGGAGTTGAAGGCTCTATCTACTTCTTCAGTTTCTGGCAATAAAGGCAAAATAATCCCCACTTGAAATATGCTTTATAGAAACTGTTCAAACAGGATACTTTTTTTTGAAGGTCTGAGTCAAGATTACCATTGCAGGAAAATGGAAATCACACACCGAACATTTTTGTGAAAGATGATGTCCGACGGTTGGAGAGCAGGATAGCTTTAGTTAAAATGCTTTCTAACAGCATTAGTTGAAATGTTTTCTAAATGTGAATAATCACAGAAAACTAACATAAGTATTATATTAACCGTACATAGAGAAACGTAGGATGAGAGCGAGGTATGATGTCAGGTAGTATTGACATTGTAGCTCATTCATTATAGCTTTTTTAAAGCTATCAACAAATTATTTCATTTTGCATTACTGATAAAATCTAACTAATTTGCATACAATCTTAGGTTAATTTCAAGTTTAATCATTCATATTAGCAGTAGAGATTGAAATCAACGAATTTCCAGAACCATAATAGGCACTAGAACGGAAAAAAATTCCTCTTCGTTACCTCATAATAACATTAATAATATCTGTTATATATCCTTAGTTTGGATTCGGAAAATTTGTTCAGACCTAAATGAAACCTAAGTGCCTCTGACCGATACCAACTCTCTCTCTCTCTCTCTCTCTCTCTCTCTCTCTCTCTTTCTCTGTATATAATATTACACACAAACACACACACACACACGCACACAATCACATATATATATATATATCTATATATATATATATATATATATATATATATATATTTATATATATGAATATACATAAAAATTGATTACGGCACCAATAACCTAGGTTTTGTGACGCTAGTTTTAATATAAATAATCGATCAGTCAATGTCTCGAAGTCATAAAGTCATTCAAGAATTTAATGGGGACCAGACACTTATTAAATTGCTCTCTTGGGTGCTATTGAAAGAAGCCGAGTTCAGCTAAACTCTGAATAGAGTCACCAGACTTGGTTCATGAAAGAATTGTCTTAGGTGCTTTGTGTTCGACCGTCAAGGATAGGAGAGTCTGATGAACCGAGGGAAAATCTTTCACCCGTGAACTAGAAAAAAGAACAAAATTCTAACGCATGAGATGATTCTGTTTTTACTGTTTGTAAGGAAGAAAGACGAATTCTTTATTTTATTGAAATCGCTTTTTGAAATGCGATGGTTTGTTCAGGAGGGTTGTGGTTGTGCTTTTACTACGTCCACATTTGAAATAACTACATCTAAAAATATCACACACGTTTATGTGAATGGTATATAATATATGTATATATATATATATATATATATATATATATATATATATATATATATATATATATATATATATTGTGTGTGGTGTGTGTGTGTGTGTGTGTGGTGTGTTTGTTTGTGTGTGCGTGTATATACATATATATATATATATATATATATATATATATATATATATATTATATATATATATGTGTGTGTGTGTGTGTGTGTATGTATCTATACTCACGTAAGTTGTGTGTGATAATCCTCAGCAAACTTCTCCATTTCATAAAAGCAATTTCAGTAAAATAAAATTCTCGTGTGACTTCCTAGCTCTCTGATGAAAGAATTTGACTGGGATCATAAATATTTCCTATCTTTGACTGGAACACAAAGCACCTAAAGTGTTTCTCTCATGAACAAGGTCTGGTGACTCTACTCAAAGTTGAAGCAGAACTCAGCTTCTTTCAGCGTCACTTAAGAGAGCAGTTAAATACGTACCTGGTTCCCATTAAATACTTGAACGACTTTATGACTTCGAGTGGTTGACTGATTGATTATGTCTACTAAAGCTGGCGTCACAATATCTAGGGTATTGACACCGTCGTGAATTTAAATAGAAAACTCAAAATAAGTAAATAAGTTTGAAAAGAATTTAGTACAAAAATATATAAAAATATATTATGTATGAATTATGTTTGTTCGAATATATTATCAATACTAACTTATACTTTAAATGCATAATCTAAATTTTGTTAAGGAGTCCCACCCCCACAGAAAGGTACGTAACTGCTCAATATTTACAATTCTCACCGAGAACTGTAAATATCACTGCTAGGCTGTAATTCACTATAAATATTTGTATTTCATAAGTGTGAATCTACTTGTTTATTTATAAGCAGAAACATAGCATGGGGATGCTTAAATGGTCTGTACATTATCATTAGAATGAAGAGAAAATGATTATAAAAAGAAATACATTTTTACTCTGCGCTGAAAGGTCAAGTAATGAATTCTAATAGATTCTATAAAAATGAGAAATCGTGCAGTATCTGAAATTAATGCAGTGATGTCAGGAATTATGTTAATCATTTACCGAAGACTCATGGCACTATTTCAAAAAATCTTTCTGAAAATAACGGCTTTCCAAAAAAAAAAGGACTGGTGTTTTTGCAACATGCTATACATAGTCATAAATGCTAAAGGCTACGATGGCAAATATGTCTTTCTCCTAAGTTTAACACAGATGTTACTTATATGAAATATCAGAATGGATGTAGCTAATCAGTTAAGGAAAAACACTTACACGGACATACACACCACACACACACACACACATCAAATAAATATAGTATATAATATATATATTAGTATATATATATATATATATATATATATATATATATATATATATATTTATTTATATATATATATATAACTATATATATATATATATATATATATATATATATATATATATATATATATATATATATATATATATATATATATATATATATTATATATACAGAAAGAGGGAGAGAGAGAGAGAGAGAGAGAGAGATACATATATAGATATATATATATATATATATATATATATATATTTATATATATATATATACACACGTATATATATATTTATATAATATATATATATATATATATATATAGATATATATATATATATATATATATATATATATATATTATATATATATATATATATATATATATATATATATAGATATATATCTATATATACCTATACATATATATATATATTTTATATATATACTATATATATATATATATAAGATATATATATATATATATATATATATATATATATATTATATTATATTGCCTTTAAGTTCGCAAACTTGAAATTCTAAAGAATGTCCTCAAAGGAGCAGGGTTTGTCTGTATAAATGTATCCAGCTGAACAACTTATCTGTAAACTGAAAGCCCAGACCGCATATATTACTGCAAAGCGTGCGATGTAATCCTCAATATTGATTCAGTGAAGTTGAGCCCGACTTCTTCTTGCTTTCTTTTTCCATGAGTGACATAAGTCAATACCCTTATAGTTAATGTTTTGCTGATGGTTATACAGTATGAGTTGATAGCAACTTACGCCAATTCTCTGTTGTAATTATCACCCACTGCATGCTGATAGGTAACTTTGTAAACCCAAAGGTCTACTTGAATTTTTGGTATTCATATCCAGTAAATTCCTCTAAACAATCTGCTTTTTTGGTATTTGTTTATACTGGTCCAAGTGGTAGCTCTATAAATTGTGGCTTAACTCGAATCGAGCAAATCAGAGGACTGAGGTACGTGGTATAGTTCATTTACAGGATCGCGTTGATGATTTTCTTGTCAGTTTGATTTATTGCTTCCAACAGACCATCACACATCGGTTCTGAATATCAAATCACTTTACGGCAGTTGAGTTCAAGTTGAAACTTTTGTCCAAGCTTATAGTCAGTTAACTTCCAAAAGATTTTTGTTCACTTCGATCCGTGTTAGCTTTTATAAGAAAGGTATGCTTGAATTCTTCAAGTTCTTCAAAAGCCTTATAAAGATCTGTATTAGCCGCCTGAAATTTAGTGTTTGAGAATTCTGAACGATCGGGAGGGCACAAGGCAAGTTTAGCTTTATCACAAAGGTTCCTTTAATCAAGTGTTCATTGTGGTTTCTATCTACAACTGAAACGAAATAGGCCTTCAGCTCTTCCCATTGCCTCATTGTCATGCCATGGCACTTTCCAATCATTGGCCAACGAGTTGCTCTCACTCACTTCCATTGTCCTTGGTATCATATAATTATTTAAAAACAATTATGCATTTAGAGTAAATGGCAAAAGATAGTAAAAGAACATCTTGAAAAGGAGCAGAAAAGTACATCTTAGAGAGGACAAATGGCACCTTTCGAAGGCAAATCTGTTAATTCTACTATTTAGAAAGCTTACTGACTCCTCTTCGTTGCGAGATGGTCTTACGTTTGATCTTCTGGATTCTTTGATGACAGTAATTTATGACACAGAATGGGTCTCGACATCCCTCGGGAGTCATTAAAACAGTTTTGAGGCCACTACTCTTCCCATGCGCTTCAGAAAACTCAGAATTAAGGGACTGTTCAATAAAGTGACGTTTCTTAACCTCCACTACCAATCTCATGACTGTTTTCCGCTTCTTTTCCCTTGATTCCACGTTTCTCTCTCATTTCTACTTAGGAGGGGTTCTAGGGGGCACTGTCAGGTTAGTCTCATGCAAAAGCAATAGTTAGTCCTTTTCTCTGTTTGCTCGCTTGTTTAGACGTAATTAATGCAATGGTATGTTTGTTGAACAAATTCCAGTAAGCTGTTTGTACAGATTCATCTTTAAATACATCTACATATACATAACCGTAGATTTGTTTCTCCATTGATTATTATTAATATTCGATAAGCTACCTCAGCTATTTTGTGGATAAGTGCCGATTACTCATTTTTCTTATCATGTTGACTCATATATGTAGATTGTGTATGTTACTGTGTATTTTGTATATTCATTGTATATGGCCCTGAGCCGAAATAAAGGATATTATTATTATTATTATTTGAAGGTAGGAGACCCTCTCTCAAACATGTTTTGTTAAAGATGATGGCAGCATCAGTGGAATTGATTTTATATATGGTCTTTTCAATTCTTCTTATTATTCTCTTCTCGTCAGGGCTGATATTTGCTAATAGCTGGCCGATGTTCATATCTTGGTTAAAGAAATGTTTTCTAAAAATACTAATTTATTGTTATGATAACAAAAGTGGTTAACAAATCTTAGTAATGGAATTCCAACGTTTCCAACCGTATCATCGGTTCATCTTCAAGGAAAGGTGAGCGTGAACTGATTGGAATGGGGTTGTTCGGCGGTATTTATTGTGTCCCAGGTGCTCTGTCTGATGGGCGCTGTGTTTTCATTGGTTGAACAGAGGATTAAGTCCCTGAGTCAAGCCGTCTTGCAGAGGTGGAAGCTCGCGCTGCTCTTCGCGTGCGGACGCTGGAGACAGGGAACGTAGTATTGGGCAGGGGAACCTGATTGGTCCGTTCGATCGGCTCTATGGTGCCGGCGGGCGGCGCCCTACGTGCCACTGTCGGAAGGAGTGCCGTCTCTTGAGTGGTGTTGAGGCTGGGTCTCTCCTTCCCGATGTGTAGGGCCTCTAAGAGGCGGAGGCGATGGTGGTCTGCCGCCTTATTGATAATACCAATATTAGGTATTATCGATAAGGCGGCAGACCACCATCGCCTCCGCCTCTTAGAGGCCCTACACATCGGGAAGGAGAGACCCAGCCTCAACACCACCCAAGAGACGGCACTCCTTCCGACAGTGGCACGTAGGGCGCCGCCCGCCGGCACCATAGAGCCGATCGAACGGACCAATCAGGTGCCCCTGCCCAATACTACGCTCCCAGTCTCCAGCGTCCGCACGCGAAGAGCAGCGCGAGCTTCCACCTCTGCAAGACAGCTTGACTCAGGACTTAATCCTCTGTTCAACCAATGAAAACACAGCGCCCATCAGACAGAGCACCTGGGACACAATAAATACCGCCGAACAACCCCATTCCAATAAGAAACTTCACAGCCTGCTGGAGGACCTCCAACCACGCCTCCACTATGCAGACAGAGTTAACAGCAATAAGACAGGCACTGCTGTACTCACTGGAGAATGAAGTAGGGCCTGTAATCATCCACACAGACTCAAAGTCCTCAATGCAAGCCCTGCAACAACAGAAAATTAAAGAAAATAAGCCACTGCTGGCTGGAATTAAAACACTGCTACACCAGCACAGCGAAAGAGGAAGACCTGTCACTTTAAACTGGATACCCAGTCACATAGGAATTCCAGGCAATGAGAGGGCTGATGAGCTAGCCAAAAGTACAAAACACATTGACAGAGTGCAAGCACATATACAACCTGCACTGCAACAAGTCAAAAATGCAATGAAACCACTCTGCAAAGAAAAATTGATAAATGACCATCGTGAGTGGGTAGAAAAGAACTCACCGTCTGCCAGATGGTATAAGAAATCGACTGGTCTAGTGCCTCCTCCCATAGACAGGCACACACCAAGAAAACTTGCTGTGATCATCCACAGACTCAGGCTAGGATATAAAGCCTGCTGGGAAATTGTGGAAAACAGTGTCAGACCATGTGAACACTGTCAAGAAGAAACACAGCAACCACTCCTTCACTACCTGCTGGAATGCAGAGAAACAGCACAGCTAAGAGGTGCAGCACAAAATGCAGTACCTGCACAAGATGCTGAGCATGCAGCTGCCACAGTCACAAAGACAATCATTGAAAACTTAGAAGAGCATGCCCAGGTGCTCTACAACCTACCTCCACCAAGGTAATCAAACTAATAAAATCAATCACCCTCATCACATCCCCTCATTGTAAGGCTCTATCCACATCATCCACTATCATTCTTTTAAAAAAAACTTTACCTACAACTAAAATCCTCCCGCAGGGACGCCAAGGAGTAAAGGGTTGGACAACCCCACCTGCACCGCTTCTCCGATTTTCGAAAGCCTTACACTCATTCAAACTTCTTCTATAATATGACATGATGGCCCTCTCTTACTGACACCATCATCCTTCCCCTGTCCACTCCTATCTCTACAACTAAAGATATTTCCAATTTCAAAAAACTAACCATGTACCTAAAGAATCTTTTCAGATCACCCAACGGGCCGAACAAGGGAAAGGCCCGTGCCAACAAGAAGTGTTGGCTTAATACAACAACAACAACAACCCATTCCAATCAGTTCACGCTCACCTTTCCTTGAAGATGAACCGATGATACGGTTGGAAACGTTGGAATTCCATTACTAAGATTTGTTAACCACTTTTGTTATCATAACAATAAATTAGTATTTTTAGAAAACATTTCTTTAACCAAGATATGAACATCGGCCAGCTATTAGCAAATATCAGCCCTGACGAGAAGAGAATAATAAGAAGAATTGAAAAGACCATATATAAAATCAATTCCACTGATGCTGCCATCATCTTTAACAAAATATTATTATTATTATTATTATTATTATTATTATTATTATTATTATTATTATTATTATTATTAAGCTTTTCAATCACTGCCGTGTTTCTGCGTTTGTTATAATTGTTCTTGTACAAATTCTTATCCTTGAAAACCAACGCAACTTCTGAACTTATAGAATCCGGCAGAAACTAATATCTTCAGTGACATGCCAAGACTTCTCTCATAAACACCGGGATGCCTGGAGATAGAAGCATTTCATTTGCATAATGTCGGAGGCTAACAAGTCATTTGACACCCAGAGCAAGGATTAGTAACTTTATGATGCGATGATGGCCATGTGGAAAGTCGTGTACCATAACATGAAGTCGATAAAGTGAGGAAAGTTAAGAATAACCAACGCGATGCCCCTATCTTCAGAACGTATTTTCTCATTCTCGTGCTAGATTGATTACAGATCTGGACATAATGTAATATTCTCGGTAACCTGAACATTGACTGTATTTCAGTGATAGCAAATATGGAATACTGATGGATCTATTAACTATACACTCCTTGGGGGTTAGTGCCATCAGTGCACCACATGATGTATGTAGTACACCGTAGGCATTGCTTAAGGTTCTTTGCAGCTTCCCTTCGGCCCCTGGCTGCAATCTCTTTCCTTTTCTTTTACTGTACCTCCTTTCATATTCTCTTTCTTTCATCTTACTTTCCACCCTGTCCTAACAATTGATTCATAGTGCAGTTGCAAGCTGTTACACCTTTCAAACCTCTTTACTGTCAATTTCCATTTCAGGACTGAATGACCTCATAGGTCCCAGCGCTTGACCTTTGGTCAAAATTCTATATTCTGTTCATTAAGTATAAATGCCATAAATGTAATTACTCTGAGTCCAGTACAAAGACGACCATTTTTTTGTGTGTGTGATTTTTTATCCTTAATAAAATGAAAGTGTCATCCAAATCCAATATTATTAATTATTTACTATATTATTATGCAAAAGGAAATGCCATTGTTTTCCGTGTTACGGAAAATATTGTAATGTCTCTAGAGGCAGAGAGAATAAAAGAAAAGAGTAAACAATAGAAAAGTTTGAAAATGATTCTCGAGTAACATTTCTATTTACTGTATTATTTCCATCGGCATCGAAGATTTTCGAAAATAATTCAAGAGGAGACTTACTTGCTTTATTTATGTATATAAACTGGTCGGCTAGTATGGTTGCTCCTGTCGTGACTTGCCGCTCAGATATCGATAGTTCTCGCTTCCCCAAGGCGATGAAAAAAATCGCTCGCTATGTATCATCATCAGTTACTGCCGCAGAGTGGGGTCTGCCGTGAGAGGTTAAAACCAACATTCTTTCGAAGCGTGAATTTTAAGTCAATGGCCCCTGTTTGCTTGTTCCATGTGAAAAGGTTTAATCTACCGAAATAATAATAATAATAATAATAGTAATAATAATAATAATAATAATAATAATAATAATAATAATAATAATAATAATAATAATAATAATAATAATAATTCCGTGGAAGTAGTAAAAATTCTAGATATTCTTTCCTCGACTTCTTGATCAATAACATCGCTTATAAACTGACGTAGGTGAGTGATGTTAGGAAGATATAAAATGCCATTTTTCATACTACATTTTATCAATAGTTAATTAAATTAAATTCTTAAGACCATGCATTTCATTAAAACACGGGTTCTACACACGGACACCCACACACACACACGCGCATATACATACATTATATATATATATATATATATATATATATATATATATATATATATATATATATATATATATATATATATATATACATATGTGTTTGTCTGTGTATAGGTTAAGTTAGTAAAATTACGTAAAAGGAGAGAAGATCATAGGTATAACAATGGTTAATTCTAAAATGTAGATATATTGTAATAATGATTGTTCAATACGTTTCTTTTTAAATATGCTTACTGAAGCTAACTCTGTATTGCTCTGATTTCATTGCCACTGTTCTCTCTAGAATTACCTTTTTTTTACATTTGGAACCTTGCCAGTTATAAGAAAGAAAGTAACCAGGAACTAATATTTTGTAAATGGTCAAATTTGCCCAAATACAACTTTACGATCATTTCATTCTACAGATACAAATAAAAGAAATTGCTATTTGCTCTGTTAACTTTAATTTTGTCTCACTGTTTCAACATCAAAATATGCTTCTCTTTTGTATCATGAAAATGGCTGAAGTTTATGTAGCTGAGTCAACATAGAACGCTGACGACCTGAAGCAAAAACTCCTGCCAGCAGAGAAGCGCTTCTTAGTAACAAATGGTTGATGCAGACGTCGTTAAGACTCCCCTGAACAAAGGAAAGCTGGAAAATAATGCTAGAATCCCAATGATTAAAAACGGCATAAAGAATTCTGGGGGAATTCCTCTCCCACCAGAAACATGATATTTTAGAAGAGAATACGTTGACCAGACAATTATGCCGTTAGAAATAATCTGAATCTTATCTCCCTGTGCATTAAGTAATATCGTTTGGCTAGCTGTGTAGTTTTTTTTTTATATAGATATTTGGACTTATATTTTCTTCCAGTTAGTTTCTGTTTCAGATTATATATACATACATACATATATATATATATTTATTTTATATATATATATATATATATATATTATATATATATA
Source organism: Macrobrachium nipponense (assembly GCF_015104395.2). Lineage (NCBI taxonomy): Eukaryota > Metazoa > Arthropoda > Malacostraca > Decapoda > Palaemonidae > Macrobrachium > Macrobrachium nipponense. Next base: position 39,043,751 of record NC_061110.1, on the reverse strand, counting down.
TATATAGAGAGAGAGAGAGAGAGAGAGAGAGAGAGAGAGGAGAGAGAGAGAGAGAGAGAGATTATACTACTATACATATATATATATGCATGAAGCCACAAATGTCCTTTAATATCTAATTCGCTCTACCTCGGAATTAGTATATTTTCATATATGTTAGCCGCAAGGGAATTTTCTAGTCGATAATAAATTCGACGGCTCATGGGTGCAAATAGATGTGTGGTTATATGTACTGGCAACGGCTCAAATACACAATAAATTGGAAGTTCGAATATAGAGAATTTCCATTATGGGCGAATTATGAGTCATCGTAGATGGCTTCTCTAACGATTTGCTGGGGGAATGTCGTCTCCTTTTCACTGGTTCTGACGGATTTTTTCTGTTATGCTTCCACGTTTGCATAAAGGCACCATTCCTTATTCTGAGTGAGCTTTATTCCTTATGGCATAAGAACACAATGGATATCCTAACAAGTCTCAGATAGACCATTTCTATAAGTTTTCTTTACCAGCAGTTCGATTTAATCATCGCCGATGAAATTGGCTATTATATTTTTTATGCAGTTCATGCGCGATTTTTTATGGGCTATCGACGCGGAAATCACATACAATCTTGCATTCATTGATAACTATCCTGTACAAAGTAATAAATGCTGCTCAAGGACAAAAGTGAATGTTTTCTTCTCCAACTTCTGCTCAGCTCTTCCCCTGTTTGAGTTTTTCCGTAACAGAATAAAAAATAGCTCTTGACATTTGCAAAAGGAACCTTATGGCTGCCGATTTGTTTACTCAGCTACGTTCACATCTCCTTTAAACAAAAAACTGGAACCTTTTTCTTTCTCTTCTCGCTAAAAATCGCGAAGATTCGAGAAACGCACCTTTTCTCTTGTATATTCCAGCATCTCTGGATTAAACAGAGGACCATAAATATCGTAGGTTTTTGTTTGATATTTTTTTAATATTCCGAAAGAGCTCAAAGTTTTATAGGACGAGGATATTTCGTATATTTCCTACCATCAAAACAAATAGCTGACCTTTGCCGTTTAATACACTTCTAGGTTAAAATAATAAAAGAATATATATACGCAAAATTTTTATTGTTAAATGAATAACATGAGGGACTAAACTTTCTTTGGTGAACAATGTAAAAGCAATAAGCACGTAAAGGCAGCGAGAGGATGACACGCACAATATATATATATATATATATATATATATATATATACTATATATATATATATATATATATATATATATATATATATATATATATATATATATATATATATATATGCATATTACGCGCAGGATCACGTGCCAGACAATATACATAGAGGTCCGTCATGGCAGAGAGTGAATAACTGCGACTTTCAAATTCAGCGCTATCTGATGGCAACTTAGCACTGCCGTTTCGGTTTCAGCGGTGTCAGTCGTAATGAAGGCTCTTGAATACGAGGCACTGGGAGAGTACTTTAGTATATCCAGCACAGAACATTCGAGAAGGACTGACCGGTTACAAATCTGATTTCAAGGAGTGTCTGTACGGTGTCGTGTGTTCGTTTGTCTGATTGGGAGTGGCCTATGAAGCAAAAGGGGGAGTTTTTGTGGAAATATGAGGCATTAACGCTGGCGTTGCCACCAGCGATAGACTGAAAATCAATGCTAATATTTACCCGTAGGAGTGGTAAGCTCATTGGCATTCAATGCCTCGTTTTGGTGAAGTCTTTTTTTTTATGATAATATGGGAATTATCCCACATTGTAGCATGATGAGTGATTTTTTTTTTCACAGACGTATAATGGATAATGCCACGCACAAAGTGCAAAATCATGGAGAAAAAAGAAGGATAATGTTTGGACATCTATTTATCTTAAATAAAGTTCCGACTACCGGACTTTTTATCTTAGTATGGGACATTTAATGTCGGTGTGTGGGAAAGAGAACTTGGTTTCCATTTTTCTTTTCACTGCTGTTTTATGACTTTTGAGGCGAGTGTTTAATTATCAGTTTTTGCTTATTTCCATTTAATCAGTATTTTGCTGGGGTTGCAAAATGAGTTTATTTTTGTATCGCTGGTTTAATGTAAACATACCTGGTTAGATGGAGGATTGTGTCAGAGAGAGAGAGAGAGAGAGAGAGAGAGAGAGAGAGAGAGAGAGAGAGAGAGAGAGAGATCTCGGTCAGCTACCAATGCGAGCGATTTTTCCCAAGGTATATGAAGACAAAGTTATATTGGGTGTCCTTTATACAATCTATATATATAGATATAGGATATATATATATATAAATTTTAATCTATATATATATATATATATATATAATACGATTATATATATCTATATATATATATATATCTAATTATATACTATATCTATCTCTCTCTATACATATATCTCTCTCTCTCTAATTCTCTATATATCTCTCTATATATACTATTATATCTCTATATGTTCTATACTCCTCTCTCTTTATCTATCGCTCTCTCTCTCTCTCTACACATCTCTCATCCTCTCTTCTCTCTTCTCTCTCTCTCACTTCGCTTCTCTCTTCTCTCTATATATATCTATATTATTAATATCATATCTATGTTTGTGTGTGTGTTGTGTGTTTGTGTGGTGTCATGCCGCGCGATTACGCGCGTGTGCAGCTGTGTCAGTTCAAGTATATATTTGTTGATTTGTTGACACTTACTAATTATTTTATGTATAAATATCATTCAAATGCGGCTGACAATTTGAACCTGTGAATAACCGAATCAGTAAAAGGAATAGTAAAAATATAATTATTGCAACGATTAATAAGATGAAACAGAAATTCTTCAATAACGTGTTGAATGTATTATATTTTTATTCATGTCAGGAAATGGATGCTTTTCTTTAGATCCCCTGAAGACGCGTGGAATCTGTACTGGAAGATAAACTGTAATTTTTGTGATCATCTATTGCTCATAAATGAGAAACTGAATATTTTCATTTTGAAATTTACCATATATTCTGTTCTTTCAGATGTTTTCAGATTTCCTTTTAGTATTCAGTGTAACACTCAGTTTATCAAGAAATTTTTTTTTATTCCATTTATGTAAAAATCTACCACTGGTAGAGAAATTTTCGGCCAAATTATCGAACGTTGGTTTTTTTCACTGTGAGGAAAGGGGCCAAACTGCATTGTATTTCACCTGGAACGCATTTCTTACAAATTGCATTTTATTTCAATGTTTTTTTTTATTATTATTCGGATCGGATTCTTACATAAAAATCAGCAATGCAGTCTTTGTCGTTATTTTGTCAAATGCCCTCCGTTGAGCATTCGAGAAGGGCGCATTTTACCTCTGTAGATAGAATTTAGATTTATGAGATCCTTGAGTATTTATACTTTAG
>NC_061110.1:39025375-39035375 GCF_015104395.2 Macrobrachium nipponense | reverse complement strand
ATACACACACATATATATATATATATATATATATATATATATATATATATATATATATATATATATATATATATATATATATATATATATATATATATATATACTATATATATATATATATATATATATATATATATATATATATATATATATATATATATATATATATATATATGTATATATATATATATATATATATATATATATATATATATATATATATATATATCAATTGCCCATGATTATCAAACACTCCTCATCTCAATAGATAACTGTTCTTTATTGTTGTGTGTGTATGCGTGTATGGGTATCAACAGGCACGATCTAATATTATGATATTCATTCGACTATGTATAGCAGTAATTAAACCTGTATTGTTGTTCAAGAAGCCTACAGTTACATAACAAAAATAGACATACTTGAATTCCGAATAAAAAGTAAATTTACTAGAATCATGACGCTCTTTATGTTTAAGTTTGTAGCTGCTTTACTGAGCCCTGTTCGTGAAATAGTGTTGTTACAACTGTGTTTCTTCAGTATTTTCTGTGTTTAAGTGTACTATGGGGTTTTCGTGATGATTGATTGAGAGATGTTGACCGTTGCCTTGAAAGGCCCTTACCTCAAAATAAACTTTTGAAGAATGACATGATAGCTCGAAACGATGAAGTGTCCTCAGCCATGATTTTCTCTGGAAAATAGACAATAAGAGATTTAGATTCCAAAATAAACGTCATGACCCACTGACTGCGAAGGGTATGCACTCAGTCGCAATGAGAATGTGACGTAACAGGATTTTATGTGTGAACAAATCAGACATAAGCCTGACATGGACTCTATATAGCTTATGTACTAAGGTCTGAGTTTGTCTTTTCATTAAATGGCTGCAGTTTTTCCGAAACAAGGTATAAAATATAAAAGGTATAAATAAAGAATAATAACCAATCTCTACCCTGATTTTTATATTTACTGCCCATCGGTATGCATGAGCAAGTCTTATGCTTCACAAGACCAACAGTCGTCTTTTGGATTATGAGACGTGCTGAATATGTTGTCCAGAATGAGATATCGGAATTTAATATCTCCAACAATCCCACTGAAATAACACGGGCAAAAATAACATTAATTCAACCTCAAACATCGAGTAGTTCCCCACTAAACAATATAAAATTTTACACCCTAACTTACCACCTATCAATACGCGTCATGCAGAAGATACCGAAACTTTAAATATTCAAATGCAATCGTTTTCTCCTAAGCCAAACCAAGTTTGTCAAGCAATGCGCCGTCAGTCAAATTTGAAACTTATAGGCAAAGGCTTAGGATTTTTTTTTCGGCAAAATCCCCCAATACATACGAATGTATCAATATTTCCCCGGATTTCAAAGGTTTACTTTAAATTTGCCACAGTTTTACCTTCTTCTGGTATCGAGAAAGGTAAAACGGGTATTGACAAGGGTTTCTTGTGTCCCATTGAAAACACAAAATTGGTATTTTTTCCCTCTTCACCAGGGAGTTTTAGAATGTACAGATATTTACGTTAACGAGTTAAAAATGGATAATTAAAGGTAAGAAATCCACTGTCAAATTTCAAACCAAATCAATCAGTTACTAACCAATGCATACCAATGTCTTCAAACCTTCCAACCAGGACAGAGAGTTTTGTTTTTCTTTTTAATTACATCAACGTAAACTAACTCTGGGAATGTCAGTGAAATCTTGGAATCACCAACACATTTACTGTTACCTTCAAAATGAGTGAATCCGCTGAGCACAATATCAGTATAACTTTCATCATGATCTGGATGGCGACGAATAGCGTCCCTCCCGAAGCGTTGAGAACCAAGACCGCGTAAAGGTACCCAATAGCAACCAATATATAATTGAAAAGCACGCAGAGTATAGGGCCACTGCAGAACCTCATCAAATGTTCAACGATGCTGTCTATTTTGACTAAGAAATGACAGACTTGGATAACATCTGCCACTTCTGGAGGATTGTATTTTGAGTCTTGGATGAATGTATATGTTTGCGCAGGATCTGGAACGGATAAATGACTGATTTCTCTCTGATTCCAGGTATTCGAGCTAGTTGAGCTTTTGGAGCTTTTAGAATCCTGCTGAACAGCGCCTTCTGTGTCTGTCTCTTGAACCAAGCGTAACCAGTATCTGTGAATTGCTGCCATTTCCGCGTCGAGTTTCAGAGCCAATGCCTTTGAAACAGAGTAAACCAGTCCGTACGTAGAAAGCAGACTACTCATGGGCAAAACCAGGAATATGATCCTCATGGCGATCATCATTCCTATAACAAATGGATTTTCATGATCTACGCCATGAAATGTTAAGGAGATCAGTGTGATGGAGGAGAGTAATTCAATGCATAACGCAATGTACACTGGCAAAAACTGAACTTGAAATAATTTTGAATCCATTGAAATAGAATTAAAAATCAACTGCATTGATTCAACTAAATGTCTTTTATTGATCATGAAAAGAATGTGCGAGATTGTCCCAAAAACTGGAATAACGAATGAAATAGCATTACTGATTATACTCAAAATATCCCTTTTTTCATAAGGAATACAATATAGACAGACGCACGTACTTGCAGTGTTTGCTAATAACACAAAATACGACCAAAGTGTGAAGAAATGATGTTCGTCGAAAATCACCACTTCGTCATTTTCTTTTGGGTTTCGTGATTCGTTTTGCTGCCACTTTCTTCCATGCCTCCGAGTCAGTCTGATTTTATAAGGAAATCCACCGTAGAGGCGTAAGCATTTCAGTATGAATATTAATGGATGACCCATGTGGTCTTTGTGTAGACGTTATCAGTTCAGATCATGAGTTTCCTTCGTATAGGTAAGAATAAGAAAGTATGATCAACCGTCCACTCCTTACTTCACAGAACCTACGCGAAATGGCTTGGGCAGTTATCGCACAAAAACTGGAGTTATGGACACATTCCCTGTTCTTATCTGCGTCACGCTCAGTGAAAGTTGCCCGATATTGTTTACCTTTGGCTTCGTTGTGTTATTGGCGGTTACTAGTTTCACGTCGTCCAATAAGGAATTGGAAATATCTCAAGAGTTTCTGATGCAATTTACTTTTAGTAATAGAGGCGAGCCTCTCATGCTGAATAATTTCTAATAAGGGAACATTTACTCAATCAATAGTGTAGCAATAACGTTGGCTCAATCGTTCTTTCTATCCATCTATCTTGCTGTCTTGAAAAGATGGAAGAAAAACTGATTATTATAAAATGAATGTCAATTATTTTTCACTTGCTTAGAATAAACTAATAATTGATTGTTTTCCCCGAATGAAAAATGGGGTCTAATGTCCCAAGCAGGGAAATGAAAGTCACTTACTATGAGATTCAGGGCCTCTGTAACACGGTTTTTTGGACTTTGCTCCTTATCAAAGCATCGGATGTAGCTGAAAGTTGACATATGTATATTTTACAACCACACACAAATTTTGTCAGCATTATCAATAACCTAAACCCAATCGTTTTAATTTTTATAGAGTAAAAATGATCTAGCCGACGCCATGGCCAATGATTACGAGCCAAGAGTCGAAAAACATTCATTACGTAAGCAATGTAAACACCTTTTGACGAAATGTTGCTCCGCCCATCTACCAGACAGAAACCCATTCACCTTGTTTCATTGACTCTGAAACCCAAAGACTTTATGAATGTCGGAACGATACATAGATATGGATGGGGTATCTGTGCTAGCGTAGTAATACTACTGTAGCAGTAGTGCCGCAGCAGTATAGCAGTAATATACATAAATTAAACGTTTAGGCCAACTGCTGGGATCCTTGAGGATCATTTAGCACTTCTTACAACTACTCGAGAATTCGAGAAATTAGTTTTTATAGCCAGAAGTTAAATTTTCTAATCCAACAATGCCCATGATAGCCTTCAGTGTTATCCTGAATTATAACGAGGCCAAAGTGGGTGGAGCCTCATGAAGTCATCACCCTGACGATAATTATTGGTGAAGGTTTAAAGCCAAAATACGGTACCGGCTATTTTTTTTCAGTAAATAGGTAGATAGCCAATAAATAAAAATTGCTTGACATTGGATATAGCAGTTATCAAATCAAGCTTGTCTACTATGTTTTTGAAAATTACCAATTATTCCCTACATCTTGTCAATCTGATTGTGACCTATAAAGTAGACTGTAATTTCTTAGGACACTTATTTTGGGAGTTAGACTAATAATAGAAGTGTTTTTGTATTTATTAACATATTTTGTTGGTTTGTTCATTATGACAATTATCAGTGGAGAGGTTCCAGAGTTCATAAAGGTGTACTGCTTTGCTTGTATTTAAATTTGTGTATCATTGTTGCCAGAGGTATAGCCTTCGTTACGTATAGCCAATCATCCATCGAGAAAGAGGGAAGAAATGCTGTCATAAGTTACGTAACAAGTGCGTTCGAAACCTTTTCTCTGAGTAAGTTGGCCCGTCTTCAGTCACTTTTTCATTATAAGTACCAAAATTTTTCAACCTACGTAATGCAGAATACAGTCAAAATTTATGTGTAGATATAATGTGTATTCTGAATAAGCGTTATATTTATGAAATGCATAGATAAAAAGTTATTTCGAAAAAACCGTGTTATAGGGGCCCTGAATCTCATAGTAAACTGCATTGCATATATTTCTGCTTTGACGCTCTGTGCCCTGATGACGTTATGAAAGTCTGTAGCATAGTCTTTGTCTCGAGCTTATTATGAGCTTGTACTGAATCATGATATGCTAATGAGGATGAAGAGCTATGTTAAAATTTTTATGGAACTCCAATTTTCCTCATTTTATCACTAATCAAAGTTTTTTGCCCTGTGCCCCAGTATCTTCTTTACTGTCTGTTGCATTATTCTTAATAAAATTCCTTTTTTAATACGCTTATATATTTGAATGTATTGGAAAGCAACTTTTGGAGGGCGCTTTTTTCTTCTTTTTTTTATATATGTTAGTAAAAAGTGGTACCTTGAAGCACTGTTCTTTCCTGCCATCCATAAGTGGATAGGCAGAGGCGCAGTTGTACGATGACTTTACAACCTCATCAGCCATCGACTGTCAAAACAGAAATAAGCGTTATGCATTTCAAATGGCTTTCATTTCACCTTCGTGGGACATTTTCAAACATAAGCTTCACTGTAGATTATTATTCATTCGTCAAGAATTTTTTTATTGACGGACAACATTCCTGCTTGATGTTAACATTTATACCAAGTTTTATTTAGAAATTTCCGGTGTATGTATGTGTGTGTGCGTGAGTGTCTGTATGCAGTAATCTATATTTGGGTGTATTTCAAATATACATATCTGTGCAACGCGATTTCAAAGGGGAAAAAACTGGTGAATGCCTTTGTCACCCTCTATTGGACGACGTGAGACCCATTAAAAGTCAGACTTGGAATTCATTAAGCGGACTTCTTTTTTCACAGTTGAGAGATAGTATTTTGCCATTTCCATTGTCGCTAACCTTTTGCAATTATTTGCGAAGGAATCTTTACCTGGTTAAATTTAAATATTGATTAAACAATTTAAATGGCATCTATCGGGAATATTCTTGAAATATCCGAAAAACAATTTTCCAATATTCATTTCCATTAAAACTCAGTTTATATATTGACTGTCGCGAAGTGAAACGCATCAGCACTGAATGCCACAATAATAAATTTATTTTCATTTTCTTTTATCGTATGCAGCATTTCATCAATTGCAATATTACGTTAGAAAAACAAACTATTGCATGCATTATGCTTGAAAGATTGGATTTTTCTTTTAATATGATAATATTAAAAGAACCTGCCATTTAATGTCTCTACGATGTTTATAAATAATTCTGAATGATGAATGATGTTGTTAGCAGGACTTACAAACGCGTTGCTTCAGGCTAGCGGAAGTAGTTTGAGGGAAATGACACGGCTAATTAGGAATCCCCGCATGAATAAAACTCCCTTGATTACAGAATTTCGTAAAACAAAATTGGGTTAGACGTTTCCGGATATGCACTTCTAGGACTTTTGTCATATTCTGAAGGTAACTTCTAAAATCTATTCGATAAATAATCCGTACCCTTTTGATCAAATGGAAAATATTCACTTAAAACTAGATAAGTGGAAACCATATCTAGATGATAATAATGATGAAATCCTATTTTATCACTGAAAGATGGACCTTTGGGAATTTCAGAATATGAAAGAATTTGTTACTTTGGTTGTATAGGAATTTTTGTCATAGAAATGCGATTAGTTCGGTCAGAGATTATTCACTGGAAATGTATTTGTGATTAAGTATTTTGATCGTTTGCAGAAAAATTTTAATACATTACCCACTTGTTTTGATTTTAATTTAATATTTTGCGTTTTAATTACTACGTTTTATGATGTTTTTGATGCACTTCATTAACTTCTTTGTGGTACTTTTCAACTACGGCAAATGACAATGTAAAAGGGGAGAGTAAGTTTTAATTGACGTCAAAGTCATTAGGCTTTTATAGCGTTTTTAGATTCTACGTGTTATGCTATTTTCTTGCGTCTCCATTTTCTTAACCTTAGGATGTTATTATATATATATATATATATATATATATATATATATATATATATATATATATATATATATATATATATATATATATATATATATATATATATCTGTGTGTGTGTGCGTGTGTTTGTATATAACGGACGTTATTTGGAAGAAGTAAATTACGGAAGACAAATGTTTTCATTTATTAAACTTAGAAACATTAATTTTTTTTCTTAAAATTCATGCTGATACGTTTTTTTTTTTTTATATATATTGGCAATTGTTTGTGATGACTAAGAATTACTGTGTTTGAGAAGTACGTTTCCGTGTTCATTCATCTTTCTTAACAGAATTATTAGTACAATTTTGAATCTTCACATACAGCGAGGAATATTGCTACATCTTATACTTTGTATTATTTATGAATCATTAAAAAAGAAAAAAACACGCATGATTTCAGTCTATTGCTAGAGCTGACCATTGCTGTTGCTAGACATATTAATGGGTTTTAATCACCAGCAACCTACGAACAAGTAGATATATTTGCTGATCGTTGACTTTTACGAGCGGTACAGTGGCGGTCTTTCAAAGCGGAGATACACAGAATTGCACGATTATTTACTATCAGATCTAGCTCATAAAAGATATGCCGTAACGCAAAAAAAAAAAAAAAAATCTTTAATATCTTATAAAACCATAATTTGCATCTGTAACAAGAACATTAAAATCAGAAGAAATCGTTCATTTCATATATCCATATTTCTTTTCATTAATTAGTTCTAAAGAAAGGAATTGACAATATCCAAACCCGTTAACAAATAATAAAAAACAGGACCACAAATGCATTTCGTTTGAATATTTCTATCAGCTGTGTAAATTTCAACAGCTTTGCAAGTATAAGTGTTTGGCGATTACATTCCAACTTAAACGATGAAATCTTTGGGTTTCCGCAACAGTGAGCTTTCTTTGTGATATCATGCACCAGCTGAATGATAAACGAAATGCTTTATCCTGAGGCGAAAAGAGCCTCATGTTTGCTAGAACATGCAGTAATCAAGAAGAGCCAATAGTCGGTGCCTAAAACGCTCCTGTGTTGAATTAAAGATCATACTCGGGGTTTCCGTCGGCCAAATGTCCGGGAGCCGGTATTCCTTGGAACTCCGGAACTCAACTATCACTTGCAACAATACCAGTGAAATACCGTTGGACCGGTGCATTTTTCAATGCAATCCGGCTCTTTTCCGTGTTTCATGCTTTCCGTATCATCCCTCTCCTCTTCCATAGTGTTCTCATTTTTTTTTATACACGGGAACTAAGTAAAAAAAAATGGTGCCGATATTATTGTTGAAATAGAATGGGAAACCCTTAGCCTCTGGTATTCAATATGTTCCGAAGCCCAGGAAACAGAATAAAAACTAAATCATATACATACGCACATGCTCGCATAGAGAGCAAGAGCAGAGATGGAAGAAAAGTACTGAAACAGAGTCAGTTTCCGTGTTTATGTAAGTCTTAGAGATCTCAAATGAGAAAGGCTATATACCTTTGCAGTAGTATCTGGATTGCTTCGTAAGAGAAATCATTCCCTCCCACGATTCCTGTGGCATAAGGTAAGCACAAACAGGTAATTGATGGAAAGTCGTGTTGGAAATCCCTACTCTTCCCACATCATCCTCTGCTGAATCAGGGAAAGATCCTATGTTCAAGAAAATTTCGCAGCCGAAATTCATATTAGCAGCTCATTAAATACTTATCTCCACACTGGTATTTGTAATTTTCTTGCTATAATTAACTCCATCCGGGATGTCTAACTGCTTCCAATCAAGTTACCCCGGCCATAGATTTAAAAAAAAATTTTTTGTCTTCCTTTAATCGTTCTCCCCATAATCTCGAAATTTTATATATTTTGTCAAAGTTCGAGTGTCAGTTATATTGCATATATGATGTATTATGAGTTAGAGACGGATGATCAAAGTTAGAGAAAATTCCAGAGGAAACGCTTAAGGATTTGGGAAGCCTGTCTAAATTTGAATCGTTTTAAATATGGGATTCAGAATGGCTCAAGTTTCTATTTCGTAAACTCGTTAACGCCATTGCTTTCTTATTGTTATTCAACTATCAATTAAATCGGATAGTCATTTTACCAAATTAACTTCTTATTACGATGTGAATTAAAAGCAGAGCTTACACTGTTCCACGAAAGTGATTGATGCTACTGTATTAATATTCAGACGGAAACGGATTCTCTCATATTCTTCTCAAGTTATGTTGAATATTTAATTGACAGATAGTTTGCGGTGAGGAGAGGACCTGCTCAGATGTGACAATTTGCAATCTTTAGTCTTGATCCCGTGATCATTTACTAGGTTTCTCTGGAAATTTCAACACTAAGGAAAGCACCTGTGATGTCCCGCCAAAGCTTGGGTGATATAAAGGTCATCGAAGACAAGTTCCTATGTATTTTAGGGAAAAAAAGGAGAAAATTATGAGAATGCGGGTCAAGTCCCCAACCAAACCACCTCCAGTATAGATCTGAAGGGCTTCACGTGCCTTTGCTAAACTGTCCAAGGGTGTCATAACTCGCAGAAATAATTTTCACTTGATTTGTTGCATAAACTATAGTGACTGAATATAATTTTCACCAACATTTTAGACATAGAATTTGTTGCAGTAGTACATAAGATTACGATAAATACTTCATTAATAAAATACACTGAAATAGAGCTATTTTACTCTTATGAATTCTAAAAAATAAAGTACGAACTGCAAATAAGCTTTCCAACTTAGCCAAGAAGGGTAGCTAACGAATTTTCGTGATGCACAATTTTACTTGGTAATTGGTAAGAGTAAAATATTAAAATAAGAAATGGGCCATCCTTGATTAACAAAGATGGAATGAAAAAAAAAACATTAAAGGGCTCCAGGAAGAAAACAACGAATTCATGTTAATAATCAAAACTGATCTTCATGTTAATAGAAAACAATTAACATGAGCGCCCTTATTAAAGGCCGAGGAACGTAAGCTTACTAATCGATGCTCTTGTAATATAACAGGAAATAGGACATTGTCACATTAGTATTATAGTTTCCAGTAAGGAAATAGTTAAGGAAAATTTAAGAGTAATTGTTCTTAATTATGTAATTAGCAAATCTGAAAAACTACAAATCACCTTTGGACACATTGAAGGAAGAACTGAATATTAAGAGCTTTGGTATACATTACGATAAAGTGTATATAGTACAGAAATGAGAAAGACCTACGTGAATACATTAGGGAAAACATAAACATATAGGAACAATTATGAATTTAGATTATTAAAACCAAGATTGAGAAAAAAAACTCAGAATAACGGCACCGAACTATTAGAAACAAGGTCGCCAAAAATGAAGATATACGACATTTAATTAGAAAATAAACTTTTTATGTTTCAAAATCAGGTATAGCCTAG
>NC_061110.1:39012875-39015375 GCF_015104395.2 Macrobrachium nipponense | reverse complement strand
AGCTACAGAATTTTCAGTATCCACTTGCACTTGCAAAATTAATTTTTTTTACCTAGTAGAATGCTTCAGATCGGCATCATCTTACGTTTAGTAGTGTAGTACATCATTAACTTTAAGATACTGTGAAAAACACAACTTTGTTAACTTGGTCGAAAATCACCCCCCAACCCCCGGGCCGATACCCTTAAAGCAGTCTTGCAGAAGCTTTTTTCACTCTGTCGTCCTTAATTTTCCACTGATTTTAATAAATATAGGTTTATTGATAAGATCTTGAAAATCACTTTTAAATGCATATAATTAAGTGTGTAGAAAATACAGCGTTGCAGTGTTTTTAGTAAAGCTATCCGGATGTGCATTTTACCTGGTTTCGCGTTTTTACTCTACTGTTCCAATTTTTTTTAATATAAATTTTTAATAAATTTTTCGCCGGTTAAAAGTTCTTGAAAAGCTCTTAACAATGAACCCAATGAAGCACGTATATATCTCATAAAAAAGAAATAATCATGCATGCCATATGCTGAGACTGAGTGATTTCATGTCTTTGCCATGGGGTTGTATAATAAATTTTACAACTGAAGCCTGTTGAGCCCCTTATATTTAATATCCTTCTAAGTATCAAAGTCTTTAAACTCTACTTTGCATTTTATGCACCGCCTAGGTCTTATCACCTTGCTATCCAGTCTGTGTCACCTAGGGGTTAACCATATCACCATGACACAATGGACTTGAATTGTAATTATGTTGACTTATGCTTATTGTTTACTTATGTCAGTCATTATTGCAAAAAGAAACACAGTTACTGATATAAAAAATTCATTTTTACAGATCACTTATTAATGTCAGTCTTATTAATACTAATAATTTTAGGTCTATTTTAATGCATTATCATGTAAACAGAAATTACTAGATTGAATAATGTGTACTACTAACTTTACTTTAACATAATGCAACAGATGTCATTGATGCAAAGATATTGTTATGGAAAATTAAGAGATTACGGTCAAATATGGCGAGGTGGGCATTCTGATACAAAGCTCTTTCTCTCCACCCTTTCCAATGGCGGTATGCTGCGCACAGCGATTTCGCGCATGTCCATTCCATGTTTATAGCTCCATGGTTTGATCATATAAGGTCATTGATTCGGTAAGATGACAGTGCACCGAGACGGAACCGTATGTATATAAAGGCAATCAACTGAGAACAATAAGAAGGAAGGTATATCATGTACAGAAAAATGAACAAAGTAATGTAGCTAGGGTTGTAGAAATGGGAATGGAAGCGGCACAACAGGAATGTGTAAGATTCCACGGTGGGGTGATTGTGTAACTTGGAAATATTTGTGATTGTAAGAGAGCTCGAGACTGATTCAGAGTGGTAAGCAGCTGGGCGAGGAAAAGTGAGTTGTGAATGTGGAGGAAGAGATCATTCACAAATTCACAAGAAATGGAGAAGGAACCCAGGAAGAAAGTGAGGGTGTCAAAAGAAAGCAAGGAGTGAAACTAATGAGCGAACATGAACAAGTGCCAAAAGGAACAAGACTTTACTTACTGTGTTATGGAAGGTGTATGATACGATTTCCATCGGATAAAGTACAACAGAAAACAAAAGGGCTGCCAAGGGTAGAACAAGTGGTTTTTCAATAAAGAAGAGAATGTTCAGGTTAATGTTGCTATGCTGAGGATTAATGAACAGTAATAACTTGTAGAAAGGAATTAGAATTTAATCATGGAAATGAAAATCTCATTAAAATGTGTCACTGCGCAAGTTAGTAATTTGTGAATATCCTTACGAAGGTTTTTATTGAAGAGCAAATAGTACGGATATTAAGAGATATTCATACCTGGTCAATTAAAATCTATCAAAAAATTATAATTTGGTCGTCCTGACTTTATCTGTGGTTTTGAAGGGAGAATATAGGACCTTACGCTTTACCTCATCGTTTTGCTTCTCTCTGACAATTGGAAACCAATGCGAAATAGTAAATTATACAGTGAAGTTATTTAGTTGTAAAGTTTCCCCCAAAATCCTTCGTATTATCTTACCATGAAAGTTACGTATTTTGATTAATTGCGAGGATCAAAACCCGATAGAATACAATTACGACTTAGATTATGGTCACATTTCACTCTTATTTACTTTGGTATCTTGTACTACAAGAATCTTTGACTTGCACGTTGTCTATTTTTTTTTTTTTTTTTTTACAAAGTACTCATGAATGTGCTCACCCGGCTATTATAGCGATACTGGACAAATGTGTAATTCTTTTGCCTAATATTTCATTATTTGATCTTATAATATCATGATCGGCTGGTGTTCTCCTCAATTTAAAAAGTATTACATAAAAAATTCAAGCTGATTTTATTTCCAAATAAGTTTTTAGTTCGCACGATCAGATGCATAACTATAATAAGCGATAACTATCATTCTGTACTGTAATTGTCTACCTGCTCTAAAGACATTTCAGACATTATAAAGATCTTTTTAATGACGTTTCTAATGC
>NC_061110.1:38999302-39007375 GCF_015104395.2 Macrobrachium nipponense | reverse complement strand
TTACGCACCCAATGAACTTGGGAATTTTGCTGATTCGAGAACAAAACTTCAAGACGAATATTTGGATTCAGATGGTAAAATCAAGTTAGAAATGATACTGTAGCCACCTTTCCCTACTCCCAACCTTTGCCCGTTGGGGCCCTCGAGGTAAATGCTACCAGAAGCAAGGAAACGGCCTGTTTCTTGTGTGAGAAGACATACTTTCTTCCAATTGTATGCCCTTCTTGCTCTCGGTATCACTCTAACTTATCCCCTCGCTATTATTAATGATATGTCCAAAGTTTTGATTAGTAAATTAGTATATACCTATATAGTCGTCGTATACCATTCAACTCGCTGCCTCTAAAATATTAATACGTAGGCGACATAGTGACAAATAGAAGATGTAGATGATTTGGCCAAACATTTCTTACCAGTCGAGAGAGAATAGTAATTGGTAATGTTACCTGGGCTCCTCAAGACATTCGAAGGGCCGAGAGACGCAAACCTACAGGGATAAGTACTATGAGCTGGAAGATGGAAATAAGTGGAAAGACTTTTGGGCTTTCAGGCTTACCGGACGTTCGAGACTACAGTGATGATGATATGAGTCTCTTCACTAGAAAAATCACTATATTTTTTATAAATGACACAACCTTATTTATTTCCACATTATTCATTACTCTTAAAGAGAAATTTGACTATTCTCCAATGATCACAGTTGTATTTTGATCCAGACATTTGTTTGACATATTGACAAAGCAATCTTATTAGACACTTGTTGTCTCTGGACTTCTTTCAGTCAACAATTTCATTTTGTTATCCCATGTTCGCTTCAGGGTTCCATTTACTAGCTTTTCTCATTTCCTTATATGAGAATGATAACTTTGTGTATTTTCTATGATGATGGTATCGACGATTCAAAATGCCACATCTTTTTCTTTTTTTTTTTTTTTACAAGTACTTAAAATCAATTTTAGTTGTCCATGTTTTTGGTATCTGTGGTTTTGTAATATGCTTTACTGAACAGCACAAGAGGGCCAATCATTCATGCCTAGAAAGGTTTTTGCCATCATTGATCTTCTAATATCGAGTCAAACGCGAAATTTTCACGAGGAAAGTCTAATTGTTCTGTAACTAAAGGGTTCGTGTGACAGCATATGTAAATTCTGACAGCACGCGAGAAGTGATTACATTCTCCCATTGTTAGCTGGTGGTACACGTAAGGATGATAAGGTGTAAACTTATTTATTTATTAATTTACAGAAAACCACTAGTTTTCCCGAATATGAACAATTTTATTGAGTTTAATGTCAGACGTGTATTCATATGAACATTTTTAAGCTTACTTGCCTTGTGTTATTCTTTGTCATCATTCTTTTCAACTCTCCTGTATTGCCATAAGAAGGATGCTGTTCTTGTCGCTACAAAAGGTCTGCCCATATTCTACCACAGGTTCCACTTTACAAACTAAGGGATGTCTTTTACCAATTGATTTCTTAATAATGTGCCAATGTACTTTAAATGGCATCCACACAGTTTTTTACAGTTTAAAAACGCCACACAAATGTTGTAGGATTTTTTCATGACAAATGTCGTTGGAAGGAAAACATAAGAAAATAAAAGAAATACAAAAATGCAAGTCGCCAATTTAATAATATAGTTATCGATATTCCTTGGCAGAACATTTTGAACAAATACAAATATCGGCGAATATTTACATATTAATTTTACAAATCAAACGATGTCATAACTACAAAGCTACAAAAATCTGTTAAAAGAAGTTACTCAAGAGTGAAATTATTCAGGAAATAATTACTATGGACGTGCCTCGACAGGCCATCTTAATTAGAATGGTTTCGTAACTTCCTGGCAGGCTAACACAAGAACGCCAAGTATTTAATTAAAAATTAGGATTAGAAAATAAACCCTTACCCCAACACATATTAAGATGCTTCCATACATGCATATGTACATATATACATACATACACACAGACATAAGTAAGCACACACATATATGAACGTATATATATTTATTATATATATATATATATATATATGTATATATATATATATATATATATATATATATATATATATATATATATATATATTATATATATATATATATATATATATATATATATACATACATACATACATACATACACACACACACACACACACACACACATATATATATATATATATATATATATATATATATATATATATATATATATATATATATATATTATATATATATATATATATATATATGTTCTTATCCTTAGACCTCAAATCTTTCCATAATGTTTTTTATTTTTGTTTTATTCCTGCTTTGAAAGCTGGCACACACATCGTGTTGAAAGAGCTTAAGAAGTGGATAAAATAATAATTTCTATCTGGTTTCCTACCGAATATTAAGGTCTTAATTTACCATTGTGCAGGATTTCCGACTCCCACTGAAAAGAACTTTTGTAGAGCCGACATTTACTTTAAGGGGAAATTTATTTTAAGGAGAAGCGTTAATATATGGTGAACCTTCCGATTGCAACCCAGCACCCTTCTCTATCAATTTCAAGTCCTTCTTCGTTTCATCCACTCCTCGAGAGGGGCAGCTCCTAGAAAGCAACTGGCTTTGCTAGTCTTCTTTTCCTTTTAATGTGATTCTACACACTTTTAAGTAGGTGTAGTAGATGTGTCACACCCAGACAGTGTCTCTTCCACCATTATCTATAACTGAACCTCCAGACCTTACTTTTGTTCAGCTGCCTTGAGGACAGAATGTAACCCGATCATTCCCACTAAACAAGTAGATTTATTTAAGGACAAAGAACAAATGAAAGGAGACAGCTTTGATATTTAACTAATTCATCCATATTTAGTGGTGTCATGAAGAAATGAACAGAAAATAAAAACATAAATGTGTGTTATTTCATTTTGTCTGTTACTTTAAAGACGGCAATTGAAGTCCCTTTGTCAACTAAGCTACTTTACCGCGTAAAAGCTTATGTTCTAATTGAATGGGTGAAATGAAGCATAAGAGTTAATTATGAACATTTATGAAATTGGACTGATTTAAAAAAAAACGTATTTTAAGTGTCAAAGAACAGCATAAACTATTGTCATGCAGTGCATCACTTTGTAATATGATATCGAAGTCACACATACATCGACAATGATGTCCGAGGCTAAGCAGCATCAAAGGTGAGAGGATCCCACAGAATTCATCTCCCTCAAGTCATGCAGTAATGGTGAAGTAAAAGGAACTGACCAAAGCAAAACTACTGACAGAATACGGAAACGAAATAGCTGAGTAAAGTCAGTTTCCAAAAGGGGGAAATACGGAACTTGTCAATAAACATCCGTCCAACTTTTGAGGCGGGAGGAGAGGAAGAGAGGGATGTTAAAAAAAAAAAAAATAAAATAAATTATGAGCCGACGTTCCTTCGGCGAAACCGAGTTTTCTGTAAAGCGTATAATCAATGACACCGAGAAAAGATCTATCTTTCCGTAGCCTCAGTGTAATGCTGTATGAGTCGCAGTCCACGAAGCTTCAATCATGGCCTGATGGTGGCCTGTCCTATATATTTGCCAAATGCACGATTATGGCTAACTTTAACCTTAGATATTATCTTACCTTAAAAAAGTGAGTTATTTCGTAAACAAATTCGTGTCTTTTTCGGTACTGAAATTGGCGTTTAACATACTTTTGGGAGAAAACTCTTCGGAGAGGACCTTAGAGAAGGTAGACAGCACCTGTTTTTATATTTATTCACATTAACCTGGTTTTCTATAGTGTCATAATATATATATATATATATATATATATATATATATATATATATATATATATATATATATATATATATGGTGTCGAAGTGCCAAGTATCTGGTTACCAAACTTACCATTCATTAATTGCTACCTCACAACAGCCAGACACCTGAACCTTTATCACAGGTACTAAACGACTGAACACTCTAAAGGCAATAGTGATACCTTAAACAACTTACCAGTATTATAGAAAATCAGACTAAGTTCATTAAAATATATGTGAGGCAATCTTGTAAGTAATTAAACTAATTAAAAGGCATCACTCCATCAGCAACTTTAAAAGTCTAAGTATTTTCCTGATTTCAGAAGTCTAAGTACTTCCCTGGTTCTAACTCACTAAAAGTAAATTGAAGGAAAACAGCTCAATTACCACTCTATGTATCTACCTAAGCAAATCTTATTTATATACTGGTGTAAAAGAAAACACTTATAAAAATTTTAAATATAAAAATTTATTATTAAACTCAAAATTAATAAGTGAAATTCACAATATCAGGAAAAACTACTGTCTGTTACTTGAAAACAAAGCAAAGTTTGATTAATTCTTGAAGTAAATTAAGTAAAATTAAATAAAAATTAATTTATCACAAAATTCAAGAAAATTTATTCAATCAAAATTCAAAAGTTAGACAATAACTAAAATTTGGAAATTAGTTCACAAGTGCTAAACAACAATGAAACTTGAAAAGAATTCTAAGTAAATGCAAATTAAATCACAAGTGTTAGATTCAATCAAATGTACAACGATTAATTAATGAAAACAACTAAGTTAATTAAATTGTGAAGGCAAATGAAAAGACAGAAAAATGTGGAAAATACCAACATTCTAAAAAGCACCAATCACACAGTTTATAAAATAAAAACACACACTTCAATAAGAAAAATGAATAGATGCCCAAACAAAAGTCACTTCAAATGAAACAAAAACAAAAATTTACAATGTGTAAAAATGTAAATTTCTCAAAACCAGTGTAACCATTAGTTGCAACTAATAATAATATAACACATTACCTTGGTACCAATTTTCTTTCTGCTGCAGCTTGTTTCACAAAAGGCGCCGTTACACACTTGTACAATGTTTGTTCAGATTCAACAAAAAACACTAAATAATACTAAATAACTCTAAGAAATATCAAATCTGAAATCTACAAGCTACAAGTGACCAATTTACGTTACGTTAATATCAATTATGGAGAGGGAGAGAAAGAGAGAGAGGAGATCTAAATGCCAGAATTCAAAGTCCATATTAAAATGATTTCGCTCTCTCCTTGTATGGGCAACTTAGAGACTGACGGGCTCAAAACGTTTTGGACATGCAAAAGGTGGTGCAATCTTTCTAGAAGCTTCTAATATGATGTAACTTTACAGAAAAATCGTGAAATATTCACGTGGTTTCGGCAAAGACGTACGCATATGAAACCAGTCATGAACATACTATGCTCAACAAAAACTTACTCGATTGAAGCAAAAGTCCCTATCAGATGTGATGACAGAAATCCAAAACACAATGGAGATCTCGAGATCTCTCATCTCGAGGCATTGGCATAATAGGGAAACAACTCTACCTTCGAACGGACAAAGTTAATCTCTCTCTCTTTCTTTTAATACTACGTTATATATTCTTTTACATTATTTTATGTGAAATCTGAACACATATTTTAGACATCCTATAACTCTAAGCTAGCTAAGGAATCTGAAAAATTTTGCAAAATTCTATCTAACATTTCATAGAGTCTAGAAGATATATGTATTTTGAAAGTAGCAACATATAATAATAAATTATATATATATATTAAAATAATATATATATATATATATATATATATATATATATATAATATATTATATATATATATATATATATATATAATAGGAAAAGCTTCACTGACGTTCCTGGATTTGGAAGGATCCATGGGTTCGCGCCCGGTCCAGGCAAGTCTATTATCGAGAAAAAATTCCCCTTCGGTTAAGCATATATGAAATATATTAATTCCGAGGTAGAGCGATTAGATATTAAAGGAAACATTGTATGTATAGTATATATACATATATATATATACATACATACATACATATATATATATATATATATAATATATATATATATATATATATATATATATATATATATATATTATATATATATCACCATAAAGTGATTGGAATATTTTGAGTAATAGGACTTTCGTCTACTTGATAAAATACCTTGTCAGCCGTACTGATTTTTCCTTTTTAAAAATATGCATGAAGCTACGAAGGACAGAAAAAGACGCTGGAACTGTCTCTAAGGGAGATAACAAAAATACATTATCCTAAACATGTGATTCCCTCGTTCAAATGTTGTCTGGCCAAAAGACTAGCCGGTCGCCGCGGTTGAACTACTTTTTCTGTCTGTTTCGGCTGTTTCCTCTCTCTCGCCTAAAAGCATCCAGTGCACATTTCACTATCATTTCTCACTCTGATAAATAATTCATCTAGACTAGGAAAATTCATACCTACACACACAATCACACACTTACTCGTTTGCTCGCGCATGCACTCATATATATATATATATATATATTATATATAAAATATATATATATATATATATATATATATATATATATATATATATATATATATATATATATATATATATATATATATATATACATATATATATATATATATATATATATATATATATATATATATATATATATATATATATATAATATATATATATATATATATAGTATATATATATATATCCATATATATATATATATATTATATATATATATATATATATATGTATATATATATATATATAATATATATATATATATATATATATATATATATATATATATATATGATATATATACCCATACATATATATAGTATAGTGTGTGTGTTTTGCAATTGAAATTACTGGTAAGCATTTTATACATGCAAGTGTACCCAGTGACAGACGTGTGCATCATATATGCTAGGGTGAAAGGTACATGAACAACTAGAGAGTCCGAAAACTGAATCACTCCTCATCCTGATTTTCATTCACTGTCATAAAAATAATTCCCAGTTCCTTCAATGACTCTAAACTCTTCCCTTCTTAGCTCTGTATCATGTTCGGATCTTTCCTAGATAGTGACCCCAAGGGTTTTAACTCGGTAATTTTGCAGCGTGTTTAGTATAAGGCCGTTGGGGGATGACCGTAGAAACATAAATAAAAGACTGCAAATATCATTAAATAATGACCTTAAAGAAATATTATTCCTAGATAACGACCCCCGAACTTTGCTAGTATTCACTATCTAGAAAAGATCCTCCTGTTCTAGGTAATATACTCTTTTTGCGTTTCACTGCCTTATTCCTCATATGATCGTTTCCCTTTCATTTCTCTTACAACTGCATTTGGAAAAATTTAAAATATCAGTGGGGCACAACACGCTCTCCCCTAATTCTTTTTTTTTTTTTTTTTTTAATCAAGCAAAACTTTTAAATGTCCTTAGCATTGCATATTCTACGCTAAGCCCCTTATTACTCCATCATTCCACTCATGCAGACTTTTTCATACACTAGCTTTCCATTTGCTTTCAACGTTCTAATTAGAAACAGTATAATATTACAGTATATCTCTCTCTGTGGCTAAAACCTATGTTGAAATAGCGATATAATTGAAGCTAAATTGTAAAAGCCACTAAAATTCCATTTATTTAGAATGATACTACAATAACAAAAGATCAGACCACAGGTAACCTGGACGAATTAAAGCAGAAGAAAATATACATGATCGCTCAAGTATCAAAATCCACAAATGAATGTGAATGGTTGATATTTTTTCGCTTAACGACGATAAAATAACATGGAAATTTAGTGGAAATAACCGATAACGTGAGCATCCCTTTCTATCAATCCTCTATGAAACATTCCACAGGGGATTAGAGATCTAGGGTTATTATGCTCTTTAATTGAATTCTATTATCTTGGTCGTCGATGAGAGAGGATCTAAGAGGATGAAATGCCGCCAAAGGGATTGTGATAAGCTGAATCGAATTTCGGCAAATCACTAAAGCTTAGAAAACAACCGATAATTCATTTTATCCCAATATCGAATTTCAGAGGATGATGGCAATTCCGATCCATTAACAAATGGATGAATCAAGCCCACATTGAGATTTAATATGGGTGAATCAAGCTCGCATTGAAATTGAGTGTTTTGCTTTAGAAACGTCATTAAAAAGGACTTTATAATGTCTAAAATGTCTT
>NC_061110.1:38971802-38991802 GCF_015104395.2 Macrobrachium nipponense | reverse complement strand
CCGGAGGTGTTTCAGAGTGAGCGCGGAAGCCGAAAAAATATTTTTTTTCAAAAAATCACAGTGCGCTTACTTTTCAAGATAAAGAGTTCATTTTTTACTCCTTTTTTTGTCATTGGCTGAAGTTTAGTATGCAACCATCAGAAATGAAATAAATTATCATTATCATATATAAAAAATGCGATATATGATAGTGCAAAAACAAAATTTCATATATAATTGTATTAAAATCGCGCTGTGCGCAAAACGGTTAAAGGTAACAAGTTATTTTTTTTTAGTTGTAATGTACACTAAATTGCAATCATTTTGGTATATAACACATTGTAAAACAATAAAAGCAACACAGAGAAAATATTATCAGAAAATAATGCATGAATTCGTAACGAGCGGACGTAAACAAATATTTTTGTCAAAAATTCACCAAAAATCTAAATATTGTCCTAGAGACTTCCAATTTCTTTCAAAATGAATAAAAATTATTGAATATTACTATACTGTAAGAATATTAGTTTACAAATGCAGTTTTCGACCATATCTGACGAGTTAAATTTGACCGAATGTCAAATTTTTTATATATATATTTTTTTATATGCAATTATTTCGGAAATAAGAAAAGCTACAACCTTCAAATATTTTTCGTTTTATTTTACATGAAATTGCGCACATTTTCATATATAAAACTCCATGAAATGCCTAATATGAAATGGCGCAAATTTTCCGAGAATGGAACGTACGCATTTCAGAGATTTGTGGTGGAGAATCTAAACGCGGAGGGAAGGAAGTTTTTTTTTTTTTTAATTCACCATAAATCTAAATATTTTGCTAGAGACTTCGAATTTGTTTCAAGATGAAGATAATTGACTGACTATTACTAGACTGTAAGAGTTTTAGCTTACAATTGCGTTTTTCGACCATTTCGGTAGAGTCAAAGTTGACCGAACGTGGTTTTTTTTCTATTTATCGTGCTTTATATGCAAATATTTCAAAAATGAGAAAAGCTACAACCTTCAATTATTTTTTTTTGTATTCTACATGAAATTGCACACATTTTCATATATAAAACTTTATGTAACGGCTAACTTAAAATGGTGCAAACATTCTTTTTTTCATAAATTCACCATAAATCGAAATATTGTGTTAGACTTCCAATTTGTTGCAGAATGAAGGTAAATGCTTGATATTAGTAGAATATAAGCGTTTTAGCTTACAATTGCGTTTTTCGACCATTTCGGTAGAGTCAAAGTTGACCGAAGGTTGAAAATTTGTCACTTATCATTTTTTATATGAAAATATTTCAAAATTGATAAAAGCTACAACCATGGGTTGTTTTTAGTTGTATTGTGCATGAAATTACGCACATTTTCATATATAAAACTTTATGTAACGGCTAATTTAAAATAGTGCAAACATTACCACAATCGCATGTATGATTTTTTCGGAAGAGTTACCGTGCGGACGTAAGGAAAATGTTTTTTCATAAATTCACCATAAATCGAAATATTGTGCTAGAGACTTCCAATTAGTTGCAAAATTAAGGTAAATGAATGAATATTACTAAAATATAAGAGTTTTAGCTTACAATTGCGAAAACTTTTTTCGACCATTTCGGTAGAGTCAAAGTTGACCAAAGGTTGAAATTTTGGCACTTATCGTTATTTATATGAAAATATCTCAAAACTGATAAAAGCTACAATCATGAGTATTTTTTACTTGTATTCTACATAAAAATGTGCAGATTTTCATATATAATGCTCCATGTAACGGCTAATTTAAAATGGTACAAAAACTATGTCAAAGTGACAAAATAATTTCCGAGATGTGTCACAGATACTTTTTAGTGCGGCAAAAAAGAAATTCGCGCTTGCGCGCCTGCATAACGATTGTAAACAAAACAATACCTTGATCCGTGAACTCCCAGCATCCCCCAAGGCGCATGATTCAAGAGTTTTTGGCTGGTAGGCCTAAAAGTATTTTTCCGCGAATTTTAAAAAAAACTTTTGTATGTTGACGTAAAATACGTCCAGTCGGCACCCGAGAGACAAAAAAATGTTGACGTAAATTACGTCCAGTCGGCGTTTAAGGGTTAATTAGCGTATATTTAATGGTATTGTTATAAGAGAACACTACATTAACATTAAACGATTTAAATATTGATTTTATGGTTTCAAATCCACGAAAGTAAGGTAAGCTAAGTACATTTTTAGGCATTTCTTTTTCATTAATAGCAACACTATAAAACTTTTTGTGAGCTTTTTGATAACATAAATCAGTTAAAAGAGGTGGGTAGCAGATATTGTTTCCTATCTTTTTTATGTATTCTATTTCTTGGTCCAGATATTGTGGACTCGTGATACGCAAAGCGCGTAGGAACATAGAAGAAAAAATTGAAATTTTAATATTAAGATGGTGGCCAGAATAAAAATGTACATATGTTAAATTATTTGTGGGTTTTCTATAAATACTGAATTTGCATTGGAAAGATTTTCTATGTATTAATACATCCAGGAAAGGGATGACATTGTTATTTTCAATTTCAACAGTGAATTTTATGGATGGCACTAAATTATTCAATTTAGACAGTAAATCATTTACATCGATACCAACAGGTAATACTACTAAGATATCATCAACATATTGGTACCATTTTAAGGGGATAAGTGTGATATTCGGGAGGTGTTGTCTCTCAAAAAATTCCATATATAAGTTTGAAAGGAGAGGTGATAAAGGGTTACTCATGGTCATACCAAATATTTGTTGGTAATATTTTCCATTAAAAATAAGTCTGCAATCACAAATACATAACTTAATCAAGAAAATTATGTGACTAACGGACATAGGCAATTCATGCAGTACAAGTTCATTACTTAAATATTCTAATACGGAGTCAATAGGGACTTTTGTAAACAAAGAACATACATCAAAACTGACAAAAATATCGCTATGGTTTAGTACAATGTTATTTCATTTTTCCACAAGATCAAGAGAATTCCGGATGTGTGAATTAGATACAGTTCCTAGTAGTGGGATAACAGTTTAGTAAGATATTTAGATAATTTATAAGCAATTGATCCTACAGTACTAATAATTGGGCACATAGGTTTGTTTTCCTTATGAGTTTTGACTAGGCCATATAAATAAGGTAATGAGGGACACTTTACAGTCAACTTACACAAAAGTTCTTTTTTATCTTTAAAATTTGTTTGATATTGATATTAAAGTTTTTTATTACTTGGTCCAACGGATTTTGCGAGTTTTTTGTAAGTTATTTCATCCTCTAGTAAAGCATGCATGCGTGATATGTAGTCAGTTTTGTCAAGAACCACTAAACTATTGGATTTATCAGCCTTGGTAATGTGTAAGCTATTACTCACAGAATCAGTAAAAATCTCTAATGTTTAACAGCAAACAACCCCTTACTGCTCACATAATTAATTACGATGAGACTCAATGTCAAACGCCCATTTAAGTAATTCACAACCCCGATAAATTACATTTCCCATCCAAAAAGAAATGCTATTTAAAGCTGAATCCCCAATTACATCTCTCATAGGAAAAGGAAAAAAAGAAAAAAGAAAAAAAGGTAAGCACAGGGATTTTTACTGATTTTGTGAGTTGCTGTAATATCAGAGCTTGAGAGAACATTTTTTATTTTTGGGGCTGGGCTTGTTACATAATTTATTTTTCTTGGGCTCATTGCCTTTTTTTTTTTGTTGCTTGTGAGAATCTTCGAGTTTGAAATGTGAGTGCAGAAGTCCGTGAAGTTGCTGTGAGTTCTGGATTGTGTGTGCTGATGTATGAGTTTGGAGAATTAAGTTAGAGAACTTAATATTTTTTTTCTTTGCTGTTGTGATAATGACTTATGATTTAGTGGTCATATTAAATGGAGTTAGTTTTGTTTGTTTGTTTGTATGGTGCTTTTACGTTGCATGGAACCAGTGGTTATTCAGCAACGGGACCAACGGCTTTACGTGACTTCCGAACCACGTCGAGAGTGAACTTCTATCACCAGAAATACACATCTCTCACTCCTCAATGGAATGGCCGAGAATCGAACCCGCGACCACCGAGGTGGAACGCTAATACCATACCAACCACGTGGAGTTAGTTGGGAGACGTTCAGTTAGTATTTCTTCTGAATTTTTAAGGTCATTATTTGATAGAAATAGTATGTCTGGGGTTAATTTTTTCTTTGATTGACCGATGACTTGACTGACATACTTAAACACACCATAATCGTCGTTCCCGACGCTAGCAAGACGTCCACCAGCCGTGCAGAGATGTTGCTGTCGTTTGCCAGGGTACTTACGAGAGTTTCTACGAGTCTACAGAATTCTACAGCGCTTTTGGGTCTACAGAAGCCGTTAGAAGTCTTCTACAGGGAGGGAGGGATTCTACCTTCCTACAGCATGCTAAAGTCTGTGCAGGAAGTTGCAGACAAAGAGGGATATTCAAGAAGTCCAAAATGAGAATATTTATACGCCAAGTGTTATTGGAGATGAAGCGTGATAGACATTGCTTTATATTTGTGTGTTGAGCCGGCCAATGTTTTTTTTTTTATATATATGAGCTGTTTTGTGTGACATATGGCTAGGCAGGGGCTAGCAATTTTAGGTGGCTGAGCTCTGTTAGATGAAAGAGGGCTATAATTAATAACATATTTAATATACCATTGTGATGTGCTGTGACTTTTTTAGAATGCGCAGATTCATTGCTTTTAACTTTCCATGGAGACAGAGTCTGAAGCGATGACCTGAGAAAGCTGATAAATCATTTCTGGGATGTTGTGATAGGAAGATGTTTGTTTAAGCCGGTCAACGTCGTTTCGTAGATATGTGAGTTCCTCTAGTACAGCCTTGGTTAAGGCCAGGTGTGAATCCTCTCCTTCCCCGGTCTAGCCGGCCCGTGTGAAGGCCAAATTCTCGGAGTATTTAAATTGGCAAGTTAAAATTGGTAGGTCTTAGATTTGCGAGGGAAAATAGAGTTGGAAAAAAGGTATGATAAAGGGAGTTCTGCGGAATTGGTAATTACGCAGTGGTGAGAGAATTTATATTTTGATTCTCCTTCTTTCCTTTATTGATTACGATGATAGCGTAAAATACGTATTCTGAGCATTGCTAGCATTGAAAGGGTAAGAGAGACCAAGGATTTGCGTTGGTAAAAAGAATTTTTGTATTTATCCCCTCTTTGTCTTTGTCTCCAAGATGATTAAAAAACCCATATATCCATTTTTATTATACCAACTGCATTTACCATGGCTTTTCACGTTGAGTTTTCCATAAATACTTGGCAAAACTCCTTTCCTTTTTGTTATTTACAACCCAGTTGAACTGGCATTTACAGATCCCATTACAACCCAGTACTTACGGTGAGGTTTCCCCATTTACGAAATTCATTGCTAAATCCATATCAGCGTTGAGTATTCTGCTGCACTGTAAATTACAGAGATTTTTACGGCGATTTTCATGAGTTTTCTGCGGCACTATGCACCAGTGTCAACTGTATTTACAGAGATCTTTATGGCAATTTTTGTCGGTGTGAGTTTTCCCACTGTGCTACGTGCCAGTAGTAACTGTATTTACAGGGATTTTATGTCCATCTTGTTAAGTATCAGCGTTGAGTTTTCCGCCCGTACATAGTACTAATCTACATGACCGTTACAGCTTAGTTGTGCTGTTATTTACTGGGCTTTAACTTGCTTTACAACTGCATTTTACGTTCCCACGTCCCCTGCGCAAGTTTTCCACATTGGAGTGGATTTCATTTGCAGTCTATTAGACTATCAGTTCCCATGCCCCTTGCGTGAAGAATTTACAATTTGTTTTACTATATTTCCATGCATGAATTTTCTGCACCAGAGGGGATTTCATTCAGTCTATTTAGACTACCACTCCCATGCTAATTGTTTGAACAATTTAAAATTTTGTTTTCTGCACTACGTAGAGGACATTTTCAGCCTTTTAGCTGTTATTTCATCTTCTTCTGCTCATATTCCAGCCATAGGGATCTTTATCATTTCCCTGGTATAGCGTTAAGTATTCTGCATACCCCTGGCAACATTTGTAGTTTCGTGAATGCCTTCCACCCTATTATTTTCTGGCTAGACTACTAGTGTTTCACCAATGAGAAGATGGCCCGTAGCACAGCACTGGAAGAGGTCAGGGCCTTCACTAAAGCTGGAAGCACCATGGGGCTGGAGGGAGCAAAACTGATAAATTGGGTGAATGATAAAATGAAAGAAGCTGCAGAGAGAGCATACCAGGCAGCCGAAAGGGAGAAGGAGAGAGAAGCACAAGAGAAAAGAGAAACAGCTGAGAGGGAAGCACAAGAGATAAGATAAGCAGCTGAAAGAGCATTCCAAGCAGCTTAGAGAGAAGCACAAGAGAAAAGAGAAGCAGCTGAGAGAAGCACAAGAGAAAAGAGAAGCAGCTGAGAGAGAGGCACTAGAGAGAAGAAAAGCAGCTGGAAGGTAATCCCAAGCAGCCGAAAGGGAGAAAGAAAGAGCCCATGAACTGGCTATGGCAGTCCAGAGCGCCATGGCCCCTGCACCCCCCTCCTTCACACTCTCACCTCCACAGCATGGGCACCCTTATTAGGACTTGGAACGATAGCGAACCCGACACCTGGCTCGACCATGTCGAGTAGTTGTTCAAGGACTTCAAGCCAACCCCTCAGGAAGTAGCCCTCCTCCTTGGCAAGCATCTCACAACTGCATTCGAGGCCCTCCCCCTGAATGAGTGACAAGATCTCACCCTCGTCTGAGAAGTAATCGTTGGGGCTTACGAGTTAACCCTAGACCAGTGGAGGCAGAGGTGGATGACCATGCCCAAGGAGGCTAACCGACCATGTAGAGAGTGGGTAGCCAAGAAGACACCGGCACTCCATAAGTGGATGAAGGCCTCCAAAGCAACATCCGCTGAGGAGGTCTTAGAACTCTTTCAATTAGAGGACTTCCTGTCCTATGCTCCCCCTGACCTTGTCACCCACTTGGTGGACAAGGCTCCTAAAACTATTCTAGAGTGCTGTAAATGGGCGGACGCCTACAGCACCCACCATCCGCTGCAGAGTTCTTTGAAGAAGAATATTCGCCCTACTCTCCTTCTCACTCCTGTTGCCACATCTCATCCTACCCAGTGCCCCAGTAATCCTCCACAGAAACCTGTATATAGGCGTTACAATAGACATCGGCACACCACGGAGCAGTGCCTCTCTAAGATGCATCCTCATCAGCCAGCTGCTGCTACTCCTCAGAATGGAACTCCCCATCTTTATGATAATAAGAATAAAGCCCATTGGAACAGAACCAACAGGCCCAGGCCTGATTTTAGCAAAAGTTTCTGTAACTCATGCAAAGTACATGGGCACAATGCTGCCTTGGTGGGATGCCCCAAGAAAGCTCCTGTTTCTGTCATTGCTATGGCAGTGACGAATCCTTCATCTCTAGGTCCCCCTGCTCAGGACCCCATATTTGTCACACATCCCAGAGGTCGCTATCCTGCCCACCAGGTCTGAGCTATCAACAACACTGGTGCACAGGTAACCATCATTCAAGAGGATAAAGTTCCTCATGGAGCTCAGGTTGATGGGTACCAATTCATCAAGATAGAGAGCCTCAACCATGTCTAGATGTTCTTGCCTACTGTCCATTCTAACATATGTACCATGGCAGTAGCAACCTATATTCGAGGAGGTTATGACGTCCTGCTAGGACAAGATTTTAAGTCTCCTCCTACCTTTGTACCGTCTCATGGCCCTTACCCTTACATAGCTCGAGGCCCGTTCCATAGGTCCCCAACAACTACCTCTGCACGGCCAGTGCCACTTGAATGTGCCAGACAGTGCCAAGCTCTGTCCCTCATGGACGTTCAGCCACGTTTGAGTCCTCTCACTAAGCCAGGAATGGCCTCAGTGCCAGTGGCAAGGCAAGACTTGAGTCCCTCCCGGAGCTCTAAGTCCTGCTCGCTTTCCCTCCACTGGTTTGGCCCCGATACCCATACGGGCAGTCAAGGAAGAGCCAATTTAAATAGGAATCCTCCAGTACACCGATGACCCTAGCGGACACTCCACCAATGTTGCGGCCTCGCAAACCGCACTGGAGTCGGTCATCCCAACGGGTAAGCCCATCCCAAATACCATTACCTCCTCCAATCCCCCTCTGTCAGCAGCCAACCAGTCCCGGAGTAATGATTCTGTCGAATTCTGTTTGGCTGAAGAACTCAGGGAACCGAGCCACGCACTGCCCCAGTTTCCGCACTCCAGTATCTTCAAAGGGCTTGCTTCTTTCAAGGCCCCCCACGTCATCGCTAAACCGACGCCAGAGAGGTCAAAGGAAGAAGGGGAATGGGTGTCAAGGTTTTCAGAAACCCTACAAGAGTCAATAGTCTCACAGCACTAGTGCCTAGCACAGTGTCACTCTCTTATAAAGAATTCTGACCCTCTCCATCCAGAGGAGAGCGCCAGATTCTGCTACTTTTATTTCCTTCTTATCCTTTAGTAACTTTCTATTTTTGTACTGTCGATATCCTCACTTCTATAGTTTCTTTTCATCTTCATCATCGTCTTTAGGCATTTATTTCCATTGTATGCTCCACTTAGGTAAAGCCCCATCCGCCAGCTATTCTGGCCTTATAAATTAGTAACTTCATTATGAATTACTATCATAAAAGTGCCATAATTTGTACTCAGCATTCCATGCGACTAGGAAAAATTTTAGCCAACAAAAATTGCTAAAGCTTTACTTCATTCCTAGCCTCTATATTTTGTCAAATTGTCAGTGTCTTTGGTGATACTTACATTTTGTGTAATTTTATTTCCTCCCTCCAGAGAATTACTTTCTTAATTCTATCCCTGTTAATTTACAGTAGTGTTCCATATGATGAAATTAATACTGTTAGGTGCCATCTTCATGACATGAGACAAAGTTACTTAACGAAATTGTAGGGCTGTTAACACCCTTTTGAACACGCCATATTGCCCTATCAGGGCCAACTACAATAAATTGACAGTATTATACATGATAGAAATAAGTATACTATTGACTCTATAGGTTAAGTTGACTTATATAATCTATGTTTGCTGTTCATTTTAACAGTCATTCCCGGTGTGACATTATGTTTAACCTTAATGAATGGATTGATCCTCGGGAGTAGTAACAACAGGTTTGAGGTGGTGGACAGATTGATCCTGTAGTTAAACAATATTACATACACTCCATCGATTTGGAAAGAATCGGGTGGGAGAGAGGTGCCAATACTTTTATACCCCATAAATTCATCTATGGCAACTCTTATAATTACTAAGATCATGTGTGGTCATCTCAGGATTTCAGTAGGTGCTTCTGACTTGAAGAGGGAAATTTCTGAACCTCTATCTCACAAGATGTCTTTTTTTGAGATTTGATTGTAAATATACCAAGGGGTTGCTTTTGTTTTTAGTTCTTTTCTTTTACAATAGTATGTCAGTTGTAAATGTAATTTTACAAAGAAAATTGCAATGAAATATTTGAAAAAACATATAAAGTAAAAAAATGTTACTGAATCTTCGTTCTCAGTAAATTTATGTTAATATTTTTCAACAAATATGCTAAGAATTTGTTACTGCTTTTATTTCTTATTTGTTTTGATATTATGTGAGCATTAATTATAATTTTACAAAATAAAATAAATTTATTATTTTAGAAAAAAAAAAAAACATATATAAGATGGTAAAATTTACGATTGTCTTGGAAAAGAGGCCCACAAGTGTTTGTAAATAGTAATTTTCTACTTCTTGCGGAAAGTAGGGAAAATTGTTAGATTTTATCTTTCTCTCACCATGTACTTACATTTGCATATTTTCCTCTTTCCATTGATGCGTGTTTTTTTTTTTTTTTTTTTTTTTTTTGGTCAACCTCAAAGTTCACGAAGCCTGAGGAGCTGCATATCTAAATATTTACCCGTGCAGTAAGGGTTAAGAGTGATAAAATTTTACTTTCTTTCTCTTTGTTGTGTTATAGCAAATTATTAATCTCTTAGCCACGTCACACTTTATTCCTTATTTTCAAGAATTAGATTATCCTATATTCTCTGCCTGTCAAGTAAATATTCAACTATATCCACAGAGTTTAATTTACTTAATATTATAAGTACACTCAAGGTAGTATGGAAGGCTCCATGACTTGTAATTGTCATTTGTCCTTTCATTTAGCTTGTCTTGTCCATTCCAACCCATCTAGGGTTGAAATGTCCTCAAGAATGGGGAGGTGTTCAGGATTTTAAGCAAGAACCTAGGAAAAGTATTTCCTCTATAAACAAGTTCATTCATTCTATATGTTCAAGTTGCCCCAGTGAACTGGAGGCCTCCATTTTCTATAAATCCCCTCTTCGCTCCCATTGGCTGCCTAGATTTGCTCTCTATAAAGAATATCTGAAAACAGCAGATATCAGTGTCTAATCCATATTTTTCGAGGCCGCCTAGTGTTTAATCCATAGTTTTTGAGGTCGCTGATATGAATAGTAACACTTCCAATGGCCCTCAAGTTCGAGTTCAGCCCCAATACTAAGTTGGGTGTGAGAAGGGGTGAAAAATAGGTTGTAGAAAATTATGGATATTAATGTCTAATCTATAGTTTTCTAGGTGGGTGGGATGAACAGAGACACTCCTGATGCCCTTCGAGTCCAAGCTCAGCCCCAATAGGAAATGAGGGTGAGAAGTGGTGAAATATAAAATGTCATAAATGCAGGGCAATGTAACTGAGACAACTATCTTAACAGGAGAGGTAAAGAGAGAGAGAGAAAGAAAGAAACATATATATATATATATATATATATATATATATATATATATATATATATATATATATATAGTTATTATGAATGTGTGAGTACGTGAACGCATTCTTTAATTCAATATCATACCATGCTACAACAAAATAAACCATCGGTTTAACACCAAGGTAAGGTATAAACATTTGAAGTGAAATGAATGGGAGTAAAATGAAGAATGGTTGTGGATGGTACTTTTAATGATGTAATGGAATAACAAAGACGCCAGAAACTAATTGAATAATAATTTAGATTCATTTGTACGTTAGTGAAAACGTGACTGAGCAAGGATTGTATTGAGTATCTAAGGCAGAGTAAGGTTCCACAGGAATGATTGAGAGAAATTTTTGTTCTTTTGTAGATAGCGGAGGCAGAGAGAGGAGAGAAAGGATTACAGCTCACAACTGTGCTAGATTATCAGAGTTATTTTCGCTCTTTTTTTCTAATAACGAAAGATACACACAAAAGAATTGAAATGAGGACTGTTTGGGTTTACTGAGAGAAATATCATGTGCACCAGTCAGAAAAACAGAAAATGTTCCATAAATATTGTTACGATGAATTAACTCTAATCTTCTCTCAAGGCATAAAATACACATCGAGGTAAAACATAAAGAACTATAATCAATAAACAGAACAACTGTCCTTTTAGCTTGAAATGCATAGAAAAATTCTATATCAACATAAGAAAGGAACATTATATTACCATTTTAAGAAGCCACGATGTCCCTATTTCCTTCCCCAGCTAGCAGCAGACCCATTCAAGATTCCCGTGAAACGAAACCGACGGAGAGAGACGTCCTGAAACACCGTTACAGCTGAATGGAAAAACCAGCAACCATGAATGACGACGAGAACATTTCCCTACGGTGATAGACAATGATTCCTACAAGAAGGGCAGTAAGGTCGACAACAGCGGCCGAGAGAGGCAATATCCGCTGACAATGGATGTCAAGAAAGACCAAAGGTTGAATTGAAATTGGATGAATGGTAGAGCGCCCAGAATGGTCGGCCGATAAACGCGGAGGCGATTGGCAGACGTAAGGTATTTGGATAGGGATTCAGTACACCATCCCGAGGATGGGATGATTTCGTTGAAGCTTTGCTCATTTCTCATTTTATGTTTGTTGAGAGGGTTAAGTTAAAAAATGCAAAATATGAGAATTATGCATGCGCCAAAGATAAATCAACGGGGAATTAAAGTTCGTATTGATAGCAAGATCAATAAAATCCCAAAGAAGTTTGAGGTGAAAGCTTCGCTTATTTACCCACGGCGATATGAAAAAAGGAAAATATTTTTCTTTTTCAGGGTCCAAAGAATTCGTGCAACATAACGTTTTAAAAATAATATCTTATAAGATTTTGGAGATACAGGAATAACAAAACCAAAAAATTTATATATATATATATATATATATATATATATATATATATATATATATATATATATATATATATATATATATATATATATATATTATTTCTAACAAAATCTCTTCATTATGAAAGCGTTTTCTCACGGAGATATTGAAGTCGTTGGGAAATGGCTTATGTAGACTTTCGCTTAGTTATCCTCGAACATAAAACAAAAAGTGGCACAAACATATCAATGTTTTGTTCTCATACCTCTTGGAACCGGCTCAAATGTTCACTGAGGTCCAACCCACTCAATGAAAGGCAAACATCACTAAGGCAAACGAAAGACACTGGAATGTCAGGATTTTATGCAAAACATCTCTAACTTTGGAAGGAGAGAGAGAGAGAGAGAGAGAGAGAGAGAGAGAGAGAGAGAGAGAGAGAGAGATTAAAGGTTATAGGTGCAGAAACAGGGATATTTCCTTGGCTCCTCAACTGATGCACCGCTATTGATGATACTTCGACGTATTCTACTTTGTCATCAGAAACAGAAAATGGGCTAATGTAGTAATCCCCGTCTACACAAAGAAATATAATATATATATATATATATATATATATATATATATATATATATATATATGTATATAATATATATATATAAATATATATATATAGTATATACTATATATATATATATATATATATATATATATATATATATATATATATATATTTATTTATCTTTGTACTATTTCTATAACTATTTATTTCACTAACAAAAATATAATGAATTCCTGCATATATTTATATCGGCCATTTCCACAGTTAGCAGAGCGGGTGAGATACATACACATACACACACTCACACACGCACACACACACACACACACGCATAATATATACATATATATATATATATATATATATATATATATATATATATATATATATAATTATTATTATATTAACATTTTTTTTTTTTTTTGGTTGAACTATGGTTGATAGGCAGATGTGATGAGTGATAACATTCCTTGAAACGATAGATACCATCATTTTGACTCCCATGGAAACAAGCGGGTTTTTGAAATGATAGATTCAGCGCCAGCTCCCACGGAGACAGAGCGAACTCCGAAAATGTTGACGCATCACTTGGAATGGCGCCAGCTGGGAATTTGATGCCTAAACAGAGACAGATCACGTCTTATGTCTGTGTATGAGCGGAAGCAAGGATCTGGTTTTGGGTAAATTTTAATGGGTGTGATAATGAGTTGTATATGTCTCGCATCTGTTCCAAGGCAATGAACTTGTGATGAATCAGTGACATCATATTACAGGGGGTGTCTTGTGAGGAAGTTCGTGCTTGTGTAAGTACGAGCTGTTCCCCTACATAATGGGAAGGTAAGATAACTAAGACGGAGAAACACCCAAGTCGGTAGAAGTTGCCTGGTTTTGAGGATGGCCGTATATAGTTATATTTTGTTCAGTGTTAGTTCTCACAGCTGAAATGTCATAGTATTGGATCTGTACAACATCTTACTTTAAACAAATGAATTACTAATTTTTTTCATAGTTGATATGACAAACGTGAATTTATTTAGTACTTTTAAATTGTTGTAATATAATTGTTGATAAATCGCATATTTCAGGTAAATAAACTATTTGTATCCATTTAATGAAGAATATGATAGTTAAAAAAGTTGAATATGCGTTACGTTAGTTTTCTCTTGGCGCATTTTCCGGTGGTGAATGAAAACCCATGGTCATATCTAGGCCTCAACTATATAACCAGTTTTTTCAAGGTTATAAGTAAAAAAAAAAAAATACTTAACACACTGAAGTGTACAGTACGAATATTTTTTTTTTCACTCCGGCCTATTCGCATATGTACCCAGAGAATAAAAAAAAACCGACTGACTAAAAATGAATTATACAAGCGAATGTTGCTCACAAATTTCAATTCTTGGAAGAGTTTCCAGACATAAGTACCTAACTGGAGATTGGCTGGAATCAATGTACGCGATATCCTAGGTTTGTTGTGTTAAAAAGGCGAACCCTTTCTTCAGTAATACCCATCTGAATGCTTATGTATACAAAGAACCCTCACACCTTTCTGATATGGATCATAAACATGATGTTTCACTTTGACAATATGACAATATAAGCATATGGAAGACGAACTTGTATCAGGTAGTCTAGGCCAATCAAAAACAAGCGAACGATGACGTTCAGTATTCATGCCTTTATCTCATTTTGGGTAACGAAAACACAGGGCTATGCGAGTGCTAATAAAAGGTAGCTTAATAATTTCTTGCATTTAAATGACCTGAATTGGCTGATATTCTAAATGATAACATTGTTGCCTATGAAGTTGTCGAGGAAAAGGAAGGTAACAGGAGCAACCTCCTCAGCATTGGTAGGAGGAGGGCGGGAAATTTTAGTTCGCATGGCAATCGTGTCGCGATTTCGGTTTCCTTTGATTATTTATATACAAAAGTTTGAAACCTCATGGAGTTCCCTTCAGCCATTGTGTGTTGAAGACATAAAAGTGAGTTCAAAAGAAGTTCAGTAAAATGAAGCAGCTGATAAATAGGCCAGCCGTTCGCTTGTCAAAGCTCCGTGTTTTAGAGGTCAACATCAATAGAGGTTATTTTCCCAGTTTGGGGATGTGAATATAACTGTGGTATCTAAATAAAGTTATTTTCAAATTCGTGCAATGAAATTGAATAAAAATTAAATTTTGAATGATAAGGAAATGCTGTGATCTGAACAATTTGTGGGCATAGGTCTACGTGTAGCCAGGGCTATATTAACTAGTGCCATGAAAAATAATTATTGAAAACGTATCCTCGTTCGTTTATGTTTCAGCTGAGAAGACCGATTTAAACAAGCTCGTCTTTCTTATGCTTCTGTTGGTATGTTATCGATACAAATCAACATGCTTATGATTTTTATAAGAAGGAATGGGGGTTCTTTGTATATAAAAGCATTCAAGCATGTTACTAAAGAAAGTTTGATATTCACCACAGCAAAGCAACAATATCGGAAACGGTTATTGTCAACTGTCACGAGCTACATATGCGCATGTGCCACTTCTTCACCCATGGGTGGACAGATGAAACGAAACCGACTCTAAGTAGGTATGGGGTTCTTTGAGGAACTGAGAATGGAAGGAACCTTCTGGAAATGTATTTGAAATTGGCTTGATTGCTGAAAGTTCATAATTTCGAAAGACGATATTGGAATAGGGTAAGAAGAGAAGAAAACAATAGGAAAGGAAGTTCATGAACGTAATGTCGAGACAAGGAGTGGCTGGAGACATAACTGGCCTTCAATTATTTCAAGCAGATATTAACTAAGAAGTTAAAGTTGGAAAGCTGTGCACAGACCTATGGTCATGAATATAATCGAATTGTTAAGGGTTAAGACGCTTAAGTGGAATAAGGATTTAGATTAATATATGTATTATTTGACTCTTGGGTCATAAGGTTTATATTCATAGGAGTGCAAGGAGGGCGAATTAATGAATTAAGTTCATAATAAGAAAACGCCAGATTTAGCGTATAGAGAAAAAG
Organism: Macrobrachium nipponense; assembly: GCF_015104395.2. Classification (NCBI taxonomy): domain Eukaryota; kingdom Metazoa; phylum Arthropoda; class Malacostraca; order Decapoda; family Palaemonidae; genus Macrobrachium; species Macrobrachium nipponense. The sequence goes on along the minus strand of NC_061110.1, from coordinate 38,976,075 downwards.
GATACTTGGAAATATATTGACAAGATTAAATAACGTTATGCTACAGAAAGGAAAGGTAATCAAGAAGAACTGAGAAAGGAAAACAGTCAGTTAATTAAAACTGATGGGAGCAGGTGATCAAGGATAAATGCAGATATAATCTTGATAAAGAAATGGATCACAGCCTGAGGTGAGTGTTTTTCCTGGGTAATTACATATTTTGAAGATTTGTTCCCTGTAGGGTGCTAGTGCCGTCAGTGCACCCCATGCGATGCACTTTAGGTATTACTTAATGATCTTTGCAACCCCCTTCGGTCTTTAGCTACAGCCCTTATCATTTCTTTTACTGTACATTCGTTTATATTCACTTTCTTTCATCTTACTTTCCATTCTCCTAACAACTGATTCATAGTGCAACTGCGAGGTTTCCTCCCGTTACACTTTTCAAACTATTTTTTACCGTCAATTTCCGTTTCAGAGCTGAATGACTCCATTAGGTTCTGGCGCTTGGCTTTTGTCCTAAATTCTATATTGTTGAACTGGTTGATGCCTATCTGAGAATGCCTTTGGAAGTTGCTACGAGGATGTATAGAGACTAATTAAACGTTCTAGTTTAGTGGTGAAAGTGTAATTAAGCGGTTGAAAAAATTAACATAAATGACCATTATGTGGATGATGCTTTTTAAGTTAACTATTAAATATGATTCTGAACAAGATTAGTGTAGAAATGTTTAAATGTGCTCAGTGCTCTTGAACTTTCCATACAATTCACAATAGAAACAAGTTGGGACTAAACTCTTTATTCCTGAGGGGACGAATGCGAATTAATAGATGATATTTTAATAGCATATCAATAATGTAATACAATAATATATTACTTTTTGATAATATATTAATATCAAACCGGGAGTAATACTGAATTGCTGATGTAAGTAATTGTTTTCTTAAGTTAGCCAGTTCATTATGCAATGTTTTTACAAGATACGTGTACGGGAAACGAAGACAGAAAAATATTCTACAATAAAACGAACAATTGTATGAAATACATAAAAGAAAACCATGATAACGTTGTCTATTCACATCAGTGACGCTAAAAAGATAATAATACTGATATTTCGTGTTCCATAACAAAAACGCCATCTAGAGTCAGGTATGGTAGAATAGGACGACAGATAGTAAAAGAAGAAAATAATAGGGCTTGTGAATATTTGAACCATTCTTATGCCAGAGGGACAGGAAGGTATCCGGGCAAAAAGTTCTGTGAACACAGAACTACAAGAATTAGTACTGAAATGATGCTTCCAATCTCATTGTGGGGATGAAAAACCCAAAATGAAATTCAGTAATTGTAAACTGACGTTAAAAAGTAATAATATAGAGAGAAAAAATGAAGTTTCGGAAAGGGCACGGACAAATTCTATGAATGCAGTGATTGGAAACAAATCCCGCAGTAGCCTAGACAGGATTAATATGGATTACATCTTGCGGGCAATCGACTTTTTGGGTACGGTTACAAGAGCCAACATGTTAGTTTGTTTGTTTGAACTGCATCATTTGCCTGGTAATCCTAATCCGACTTAGTGGGAAAGCCGATATGGTAATATCATAATTATCCAGCTTTCTTCTCTTTGTTTACATTAGTACTGAAGAACGGGACTATAGCTTTTGAGAACTAAAGGTTTTGTGCTTTTATAACAATTTACAGTAGTTAAAAAAAAAAGCTGTACAATAATGGTCTTTTTGCCACCTTCATTTGATTGTATGCAAATAACAACAACAACAACAACAATAATAATAATAATAATAATAATAATAATAATAATAATAATAATAATAATAATAATAATAATAATAATAGTGTACTTAGGAAGCAGACCCTCTCTCAAAAAAGTAATAGCTAATTCAGAGTCGTTACGCTTGTAGAGAGATTCTTCTCTATTTTTCGAATAGCGGCTTTTTCCGTGCTAATTAAACAGGCTAGTACAGCACCTATAGATGTCATTATCAAATACAAGGTCAAGATCGGTGTGTATAGTTAAATTTTACAAATAACTCTCTCTCTCTCTCTCTCCTTCTCTCTCTCTCTCTCTCTCTCTCTCTCTCTCTCTCTCTCTCTCTCTCTCTCTCTCTCTCTCTCTCTCTCTCTCGCTCTTTCTTGAAGCGAGCTTTCGTCTGGAGCCGCCAGACATTCTCTAGGTTGAGAAGCTGAGGTGGACTGCTTTTGGTGTGACAGACAGACAGACATAGATTAAGCCAGCTTTGTACCGACACGGGCTCTTGCTTCTTAGCAGCCCGTAACTGGTGATGGATGACGGATTTTTCTCTGCAACATACCATTCGGCTCCAGTTTAACAACTGGCCCAGAGAGGAAAAGTTTTAGTGAAAGATCAAGTATTATAAAAGCAAGTCCCAGTAAGTCGGAGAGCGTGGGAAGGATACATTTAGAGTTGAAGAAAAAGTTTGGGATTCAAAGTTCCCTTGAGATGTGACGAATGATGCAATGAGTGGATGAATTTTACTTATACACAGTATGGCTGTTTGACATCAGATATTCTCACTTGAGAGTGGCTGAGGTGTGTTGTTCTTCTCTGACCGCTCGTTAAGGCCTTGAGAAGAGGAACAGGGATGGGATGATTAAGCGAGGCAGCTGCTGTTAGGATTGAACATCAGGTGCTTAGGTTTAAAGGTTGGGATGAGGTGGAGTTGTATGTGGTTTAGCAGTGTCTCTGTTTACAGGTTTCCCTGTGAGAAGTTCAAAGAGAATGATGATTCCATCTATTGTAAGTGTTATTGAGGTTTCACTTACTTTGGGAACTCGACTGGCACTGTTTGGGCTGTCTGAAGGGGAGGGAGAAGGATGGGTTTGGGAAGGAGGGCTGTCAACCTTAGAGGTGGACGAGGGGTTAGGATTGGAAGGAAGGGGAGAGGAAGGTTCCGAAGTGCTTAGTACTGCTTCTCTGGGCGTCGGCTTGTCGTTGGCTATCTTTGGTAGTGCTGCCTTGACTTCTCTTTGAAGCTTTGGCCTTGTTATTCCAACTTCATTATGTTTTGGAATGTGATTTTAAGATCTTGTAGGTGTTATGGGTTGAGAGTAATTTGTTCTTGATTTTCTCGATTTTTTTCAAGTTGAAACTTGCATTTTTTGTTCCATACATGATGTTGGAGAGAACAGTTGGGGCATTTGCTTTCAACTTGTTTTCCTCTTTTGAAGGCGTCTAGGAATTGCTTGGTTGGGTGAGTTTTGCTGCATATGCCACACCTTTCTGTGGCTGTGCAGCGGCTGCTATGGTGTCCAAGTTTGTGGCACTTGAAGCATCGGAGTGGCTCTGGAATGAAGGCTTCAATGGGGAATGATCCCCATATACCGAAGGAAACTTGTTTGGGGATTGCTCCTTGGAAGGTGGCAATGACTTTCCTTGTAGGAATCGTGGTTTTTCCAGATTTAATAGGGCATCATTTTGCATCTATTATATTTTCAAGTTGTAGAATGGGGTCAAGAGGCAGAATAGTTGGATATCGACAAATAACTGCTCTCTTGATTTTCTCTGATGGGTCTAGCAGTGTAAGAACAAAATACCCTCGAAGAATCTCGTCTGTGTCTGCTTTTTGTGGTAATAATCATATCACCCATAAGATTTGGTCTAACAGACATTTTTAGAGTTGGATTTTCTTTCTCCAACTTGCTACTTCATCATAGGAGGCTTTGTATTTTGAAGAGGTGAGACAGTTATTGTTGTTACAAACTTGGTAAGGCTTAGGAAGGGGAATAGGGGGGCGGAAGGAAGGTATAAGGAGAAGGAATAAAGAATGGGACAGACCCATTTGTCTTTATTTATGTGGTGTAGTGTTTGTTATTCCTTGTGCATTCTTGTGGTTCGAACTACTGCAGAGGAATTGCCATTTTATTTATATTTGTTCCTACTTACACTTAGTTTTACTCAGTCTGATTTGCCTGGCGAGATTTCAAGCGTTAAGGCTCCAATATAGGGATCGTCCTCCCTATCTACCTCCCCGGGGGTGGGGGGGGGGCGGAGAGAGGGGGGACTCAGACCATGTGTTGTACATTGTTTTTAAGTACATTTTTGTCAGAATTCTTAGTGCATTCGAACTCTCTTCCCGAATGATCAGGAGTTGCAGAAGTACGAAAAACCAATGTCCATTGTGCATTTGAACAGTTTTGACACCTGGACTTGTGCTGTACAAAATGGAAGTGCTTAATTTTGTTGTTATTTTCATATTTCTTTTATAAAGTTGTCCATGTGTAACAGAAAGAAACCTTAATCCTAATTCCTTG
>NC_061110.1:38936257-38971302 GCF_015104395.2 Macrobrachium nipponense | reverse complement strand
TTAATCCTAATTCCTTGCATTATAACAAGTTAAGTTTCATATGTGTTATGCATATGCATATGTATCCTTAATCACTATACACTTAAAATTACGGTTAATAGAGGAAACTAGGCTACTGTTTTTTTTACTTGTTTTTTTTTTTTTTGTATCTACTGGGGTTAAATGCAGGCGTCTAGGGGCATCATCTCTCATTCATACATTAACTCAATAACCTCCATTCATTCATCTGAATTCATCCCACAAGAACAACATGCACGGGCGTCATAATTACAAAGGCTGACACTACCTCTTTCCTTCCGAGAGTGGCGGTTGGCGGTGTCAATGAACTCTAGCTCCCTCCTCTTTGTTATCATTCAATAGATAGTTAATAAAGTTCTTCAATGAAACACTTGCGTAAGTCCTGAAGCCATATAATATGTGAAAATGACCAATATAAAAGTAATACACTGGAGGAGCTGTGAACCGTGGCGGACAATGGGTGTAGACTAATTGCAGTAATACCAGATAAAGACAATATGAATAGGGCCCCACATAAAATGATATAGATGCTACATAATATTCCCTATGCTCCAGTAAACATGAGTACGTGCATTTACGTATCCCTAACACAACATGTAAGCTAAATGTGTATTAGAAATACAGGTACATATTAATGATGTTAATAATCATACTTATAAGTAAATAATTATAATGATAATCCATCACCTCCACCATCTATCATCAGCCTTACTGAAACACTTGAGTCTTGGAAGATGTGGCTGAAGTGTCGTGTCGTTGCTTCTGCTGTAGTATTAGTACCGAATTTTACCACTACTGGCCATCCAGATAGCCTTCCACATACACGAGGAAAGATTTCATAGCAACACTGAAGAAATCAGCCGATACAGATTCGAAAGGACGAGAGGGGTTCTCGTTGCATAACAGCGGCTCCTGCTGTTGACTTGGCTGCATTATTTGACGTGGCTTGCAGGCGTGGACCGTCTTTGCTATATCTGAATTAATACCTGACCAATATACAGTCTGTTTAGCCCAACGCTTAGTTGCCTCCACGGCACGATGGATGTCATGAAGGCGTGTTAAAATATTGCGTCACATAGCTGAGAGGACCACTATTCGGGCCTCGTACAGGACAAGGTCATCATCGGTGTATAAATCCTCCCTTATTTTCCAGTAGGGTAGTATGTCATTGTGGAGATCGTAGTGGTGACTGGGGAATCCATTGGCAACGTTCTGAAGGAGTCTTGTGTATGAGTGGTCCTCACGTGATGCGGTGCAAATTTCTTCCAAGATAAGATCTTGGGCAGCTGACGTCTTCACCTCTGCAGTTGCGTTGACGGTCTCAGCTACTACACTCCAGAGGGAAAGATGAGTTTCACTATTTAGCATATCATCCTCCGGACGTTGGGTGGCTCACAGGGGAACGTGAGAGGGCATCGGGGATGCAATTTTCCTTGCCTTTACGCCACAATGCAGTGAAAATATATGGTGAAACTTTCTCTTTCAGACTCTGGAGAAGTGTGCTTTCAACTGCATCCAATATATATGTATTCAAAAGGGGTACCAGGGGCCTATGGTCAGTCACCAATATGGAATGGGGTGATCCAAGTAAGTAATGGCGACATTTAGTCATAGCCCAAACTGAAGCTAAGCATTACTACTCAATCTAGTTTCTGCATCAGCCAAAAATCGTGAACCACATTGGACCCAATGGAAACAGCCTTCCCCATGGTCTTGCAGAAGGGCAATCCAAAACCATTTAAACGAGAAGCATCCATTTGCAGTATGGTGAGGCACGTCGGGTCAAAATGAGCTAACACAGGTGGCTGAGAGAGAGCCGTTTTAACACTGGCAAAGCCAACTTCATGATCTGCTGTCCACGTAAAGAACTCCTGGGGCTCATTAATGGTCGAAGTGAATTTGCTGCAGCTGCAAGATTGGGTGAAAATTATATCAACTGGTTAGTAAAGCCAGCGAATGACCTTAAATCTGTCAGATTTGCTGGCTTCGGGAACTTAGATATAGTTCGAACCTTCTTATCGGCAGCAATTCCATTTTCAGATAATGTGTAACCACAAAATGGTACAGTAGGGCTAGCAATAATAAACATATCTGCATTTAAAGTGATACCATGAGTCCTACAACGTGATAAAACTTTTTTAACCCTGCATAAGTGAGAATAATAATCCCTGTCATATACAAGAATATCATCCACCAACTTAACACAATCTTGGATACCAGGTAAAATTGCGTATCATGAAAATTCGGTCGTTACCCCTCTTGGAAAAGTTGGAAGGCATATTTGCAATTTATACTTTATTTTTTAGAATTCATAAAGACATGTCCAGACGAGCGGGCCTGATCGACGGGCAAGCATGTCATCGAAATGTTCGTGCCCATGTTAAGAGAAATTGCCAGTCAGTTACCGGTGATCTGAGGCAAGTACTGGAGGTACGACACTGCCAGACTTACGTTAAAAATAGGGGCCACATGAAATAATGAAAAATAAAATAAAATAAAAGGACTATTGTATCATAGATCTTTGTAACTTCAGCATGAATTGACATTTAGTATGCAAGCAAATAAATAAAAGTCAATGGATTAAGTAACTAGATCTCACATAAATAAATTAATGTAAGCTAGTGCCTTATCAATCTGAAAATATATAAAGAAAATATATACATACACACACACATACACACACACACACACACACACACCATATATATATATATATATATATATATATATATATATATATATATATATATATATATATATATATAAATATATATATATATATATATATATATATATATATATATATATATGTATATATATATATATATATATATATATATATATATATATATATATATATATATATATATAGACCTGATTTTTCGATCATACAAGGGTTCTACCAGTACAATGAAACGCGTAAGATAAAATTAACACACGTGTATTTTCCTTAATAGTTACACAGGGCCCTGTTGCTAATAATACGCTACTAATTATATGATTATTATATAGTCGGAAGGTACTCTAAGGCGACACGCGCCGACCACTGTCTTTGAGACGCGCCCTGACCCATCGACCACTAATTCCCCACTGAGTCTTAACTTTTCAAACTGAACTTGTTTGGTTCACAGGTCTAAGCTGATTGGCCTCTTATAATTGAAAGTAACCAATAAGGGTCTTCGATGTATGGCACTCATTTGAATCACCCACGCCACGCCACCAACGATCATATGGGCATTCGATGAATCAGCGATATCTATCTGTTCGTTACTCTCTGATCATACATACGCACAACACATCAAGTAGATTTTTCGTTACGTCTCACACATGAATTTTCTATACAGATCAGTTCACCACTCTCCCCCACAAGTTCTGCGTCCCGCAGAACTCAAAACACTATTTTTTTTTCTTTATTTATTTATATGCATTTACCTTTATTTAGTCTCAATCATTTGTGCACTGTTATTTGAGTACCTTACCGACCGAAATGTTATTAGAAATATCATTAATAATTCATGGAGAATAAAAATTAAACTTAGCAAGCCAGGGTCAAATTGCGTGCTTACAATTGGCAATTTACAGTCTGTTCTGAATTTCACGCATCACATTGTAAACATGTTCTTTAATGAAAAAGAAATTATGTAAGAATCATTGAAATAATAAATTTTATATCACCACATTAAACACATTACATTCTTCTTAAAAATCTAGCACAAAAACCTGCAGTTCAAAAAATAATAAAATAAAAAGACAGTACAAAAACCTGTTTTTAAAAAAAACAATAAAATAAACAGATTACTATCAATCGTCAAGACCAAAGAACTTGTAAAAACACAATAAGGAAACAGAAAATATGATTTGTCTCAGTTTATGCACGAAAAGGTATCATCACAAAATTAAAATAAAAGATTAAAAAGAAACACATCAGGTTGGTGTAAAGATACGCTTAGAATAATGTTCATACTTCAGAACATGACACCAATATTTGCGACCTTCGTCTGTATGCACGTCGAGCGCACCGTTAACGATCCCTAGACAAGCTTGTATATCATCTTCACTCTCCTCTCCTAGGTAACCAGGTAGTCCCGGAAATGGGGGTACCGGTTTGTTCAGATGCCACATCAGGACATCTTCTCTGACGGGATGCATGTGTGATAAGTGGTATTCGCACTGGGCACTGGTCCTTATATGCTTTATCACCGCAGTGTCGTTTTTAATTTCTTTCACGCGGTACGGACCTAGATAGGCGGGCTCAAGTTTATGTTTCTTCGGTTGCAGTCTTTTCAAATAGATCCTGTCCCCTATTTGTATCTTAGACGTTTGTGTGCGGAATCGCTGATCATATTGCGTCTGATACTTTTCATTTGCCCTCAACAGAAGTTTCTGCGTTATCTTCGGGTTAGGTTACAGAACATCACCCGGTATTGCTCGACACTATATAACGGTAAAGTTCTAGGGTCCATGATCACAGTATATGGCAATGAAGGGTCCTGTCCATACACTAGAAAATACGGGGTATCTCTTATGGAGCTGTTATACGCAGTATTAAGTGCAAATTCCGCCATTTGCAACATCTCTGCCCACTGATTCGGACTGTCTGCTACTAAATATTTCAAAATATTTGTCACTCTATTATGGGATTCAACTAACCCATTGGCTGAAGGCCGGTAGGATGCGATCGTGAAATGTTCCACATTAAATAATTTTGTCAGCTCTTTTATCACTTCATTAACAAACTCACGCCCATTATCACTGATTAGAGTACGATGACAGCTGAATTTCGTTATGAATGAACACAAAGCTCTGGCAACCGAGGTTGCGGTCTTATCCACCATTGCGTAGGTGTGCGTATAACGCGTGAACGCATCCACCATCACACATACATATTTGAACTGCCCGTCTCCAGGAGGGAAGGGTCCTACGACATCGATATGCACTCTGTTAAATTTAATTGGCTCTACTGGCCACATGCGAGCCTTTGGAATAGAGTGTTTATGGTTTTTCATGGTATTACATATGTGGCACTGGCTGATAAATTTTGTAATGTCTGTTCTCATTCCTATCCAAAAAAAGGATAAGCATAAGCACTTACATGTATCATGTGGATGGCTTTCTCTACCAAAGAGGGAGGAAGGACGACGCGAGATCGGATATCGCCCAGTCTCTTCTCATATTTACAAAACAAAATATCTCCTTCAATGAAGAACATACTTCTGGACACCTTTAGGAAATCGGGAAACTCGTTACTCGCACCCCTTACATAAGCCCTAACCTGCCCGATCCATGGCTCGGACTTCTGACCCCTTATCACCTCTCCAACACTCCAACCACACAAATCAATCACACACTCATTTTCACTCCCAGGGCATTCGCTTGCTGACCCCCTAGGAGGATCAGCCCTTTCGCTCCCACGACTCGTTTCCCTTCTCTCTCTCCTTAACTCTGGAGTTCCCGAGTTATTCCCGTTTTCTACATCGGCTGCCTCTGACTCTTTTAACTGCTTCTTCCGTCGTTGTTCCTCTCTCTTTGCTGCTCGAGTTGTGACTCCCATTATGGCACTTCTGGAGAGGGCATCCGCTACTTTATTTGTTTTCCCTGCTATATGTTCAATTCCCACAATATCAAACTCTAACAGCCGTTCTATCCAACGAGCCTGTCGAGTGGTCAAATCCCCTTTCTTGAATAAATCTCTCAATGGACGATGATCTGTGTTAATTTTGACTTTATGCCCCAGTAAAAAGTAGCGATGTCTCTCCAGCATCCATAGAATTGCCAATGCCTCTCTATCGAAGGTACTGTAGTTCTTCTCTGCTCCTTTAAATGCTCGTGATGCAAAACAAATGGGCTTTTCATTTCCTGCATCGTCAACTTGAGAAATCACTCCCCCGATAGCTATACTGCTTGCGTCAGTGGTTACTACAAATGCTCGATCGAACTTTGGATAAGCTAATAGTTCATTACTAGTGAGTGAAATCTTTAGTTCTTGAAAAGCCATTTCTTCCTCTCGTTCCCAATGAAAATCTTTCTGCTTTCTCAATGAATCTAGCGGTCTCGCTATTTTACTGAAATCTTTTATGAATTTACGGTAGTAGCCTGCGAGCCCGAGGAAACTGGCTACTTCCTTTGCATTCTTCGGTCGGGGAAATTCTCTAATTGCTGCTACTTTATCGGCACAAGGCTTAAGGCCTTCGGATGTTACGATGTGCCCCAAAAATTCAACTTCTTGCTGAAAGAATTTACATTTGGTTAGATTAATTTTCATCCCTTGTCGCTTTAAAGTTTCTAAAACTTCAATAATATTCTTCTTGTGTTCTTCTACTGTAGCCCCTATTATGATTATGTCATCTAAATAAACAAACACGCTATGTCCTAATAGCGGAGCTAATACGGACATCATAACACGTGAAAAATAAGCAGGAGCATTCTTTACCCCAAAAGGGAGGTAATTATATTCAAACAATTGATCATTTGCTATAAAGGCTGTCTTTTCCTTGCTACTCTCGTCTATAGGTATTTGATGATACCCTGACTTTAAATCTAAGGTGGTGAAGAATTTACTTTCCCTGACCTTAATCAACAACTCTTCGATAGAGGGCAATGGGAATGCATTGTCTTTTGTGATACTATTCAGCTTTCTATAATCAACACATAGCCTAAGAGAACCATCCTTCTTTTTAACCATCACGATTGGCTTAGATCTTATAGGTGGATGACCCCCGGTTTCTATAACAAAAGGAAAACTATTTACTCTGCCTGGGGTTTCGTCGCCAATCGCGATTACATCTTGATGAACCTTCTACGATTTCTTTGACAATATTCTGATAAGTAACAGGGGTAGACCCACCAGCTGTCCGGAGGAGTCTACTTAGACGTTCCTCACTGCGACCTTGAAACGTGCTACCCAAGGTCGCACGAGTGTAGGAAGCATCTGCTATTTCACAAGGTTCAAGGTCGCATATCGACTCGCTGTTTAGTACGATACGCTGGTCACTGACATTCATAAATGGCACATTAATTTCTCCCTGTATTACCTCACTCAGACCAGGAATGATAAAATCGTCCCATTTGTTATGTGGTCTGATCATAACTAAAGTGCCTTCTGGTATGCTCCGTGAGGGTGTCACGGCGAGGGATGAGAGGGCCCGGGGGTGGTGCACATCTCCTGCCTCTGGGGCAGCGGGTACTTTTCCCCCAGCTCCCTTCGACTTAAGGGAGACTCGTAGACACCTCGGTCTCTCCCCCTCTGTGGGAATTCTTTGTCCCTTTAAACATACCTCGATCCCTTTCCCGGCTATGCCAGCCACTCTTATTTCGTTCCTATCCACAAAATCAATTCCTAAAATAACTCAAATTCCTTCTACTTGTAATGCTGGCACTACATAAAAGGTATGTATCACCACTCGCCCATCGATGGTTACCTGTTGTTTCACAGCCCTCTGGGTTACCATTCGATGACCACCTGCAGTACTCAAAACCAAAGAGCCTTTCATCAGCTGCACCGATCCTGTCACCAGGTGTTCTTCTAACAGAGACACACTTGCACCAGTGTCGATCAACGCCCTTCCCTGTCGCTCCCCTACCCATATTTGCACGATCGGCACCACGGCTTCCTTCGTGGATTGAGGATGGGAGATAGGGTCTTGCCTTCCTCCTGGCACCCTGAACGACCGGGCATGGGCAGCGACGGGTGGTGGAGGGCTATCCACTACTTCTCGAGGGGTTGGCTGACTTCCCCTCCTCCCCGACAAGGCGTCCCTTGTCCTACCGGGGACACGGTCGTTGTTTGGACCCGGCGGCCGTGAGTGTAGTCGGGGGTCCTCCCGACTCCTCCTCCACGCCGCCTTCCCCTTCCTCTCCTTGGTGAGGGGGGAACGTTGTTTCGCTGGCCGTCGTCGTTTTTTGAACAAGCGCTCATGAGGTGGTCTGTTGCTTTGCATCGAAAACAACGTCGTGGCTCGATGAAAGAGGGGCACTGGGCAATCAGGAGGCCCTCTCACCCACACCCCCAGCAACGGCCAACCGTGTAATTCCCGGTTGTTTTCCCCTTGCCTCTTCGAGGCCCCTGGGTGCATGACCCGGCCCCCTGGATGGTGGGTGAGGCTGGCGGAGGATTCGCTGGGTCAGATTGGTTAACTGTTGCAACAACCAGTTGGGAGGTGGCCTGTGCCCCCATCCTTGTTTGCTGGCGTCGTCTGTGGTCGAACAGTTGCTGTACCTTCGGCAGCAAGGTGTGTAAGGGCCTCTTGTCGTCAACAAGGAATCCCACTACGGAGGTGGGAAGAATTCGTTTCAGCATGCGTCGACAGAAGTTTTCTTTTCCCTCTACAGTCTGGTCTTCATTAGGGGTGAGGGACTCATAGTCCTCACAGACGCGATAGTAGAAGGCTGAAATCGACTCTCCCACCCGCAACCTGGGGTCATAACCTTCCATTAGCCCCATCTTTTCCTCTCGATGTAGGGCAAACTGCTGAATAACGGACTTCCCAGCTACTGATCTGTCGTGCTGCATCACCGATGATCTTCTGTTTCGCTTGCACAATCTTTTCTCTATCTGTCCAACCAATTGTGGCGTTTTCAACACACTTTATAAAGGTCTCGATTGAAAGGAAGCCTTCACCAGTGCGTAAGTTATCAAACTCAGGCACGGATCCATCTAGCACTGGCAGTTTTTCTACTTTTCCGTCTGATCGCACTTGCGTGAACGACGCGACGTTGGCCGAAATTGTGAGTGGGTCGACGGGATTTTTTGTTTGCGTATCTTTTGTTAATTTGTGTAACTCTTCTACCGCGCGTTGGATAATTGTTGCCACTGCCGGATTATTCACACATTCCTTTTTCTCGGCACTGTTATTGTTAGCACTGGTGCTGCTAGTACTGGCACTCCCGCCGTCGCGCGCCGCTTTTCTTCGAGTTTGCATTGTTTATTTCACCTTCACAATTACGCTGTTAAATATTATGCACTGGCAAGACCCCACGACTGACACCAATTTATATGACCTGATTTTCGATCATACAAGGGTTCTACCAGTACAATGAAACGCGTAAGATAAAATTAACACACGTGTATTTTCCTTAATAGTTACACAGGGCCCTGTTACTAATAATACGATACTAATTATATGATTATTATATAGTCGGAAGGTACTCTGAGGCGACACGCGCCGACCACTGTCTTTGAGACGCGCCCTGACCCGTCGACCACTAATTACCCACTGAGTCTTAACTTTTCAAACTGAACTTGCTTGGGTCACAGATCTAAGCTGATTGGCCTCTTATAATTGAAAGTAACCAATAAGGGTCTTCGATGTATGGCACTCATTTGAATCACCCACGCCACGCCACCAACGATCATATGGGCATTCGATGAATCAGCGATATCTATCTGTTCATTACTCTCTGATCATACATATGCACAAAACATCAAGTAGATTTTTCGTTACGTCTCACACATGAATTTTCTATACAGATCAGTTCATATATATATAAATATATATATATATATATATATATATATATATATATATATATATATATATATATATATATATGTATGTATGTATGTATACATTAATACATGCATAATTATGCAGTCTCTATACTGACACAAAATATCTTGAACTATTCGTATGGTGTTTTTACGTTGCATGTAATCAGCAGTTATTCAGCAACGGGACCAACGGCTTTACGTGACCTCCAAACCAAGTAGGGAATGAACTTCTCTCACCAAAAATACACATCCTTAACACCTCAATGGAATGACTTAGAATTGAATTCCACTGAGGTGGCAAGTCAAGACCATACCGATCACGCCACTGAAGCGCTTAGCTCCAGAGTAAAATAAAAATTTCGACCTCTGACAAAATTTTCTTTATAGGACTTCTTCCTAGACACAATCCCTATGAATAGGAAAAAATAAAAAAAAAAATAAAAAAAAAACAAAAGCAAAATAAAAGATTTTGAACAAAAATTCTTCCTGTTCAGTACGGTTTTTCTTCAAGGTTATGCGCCCAAATGTCTGTTGTCATTATGAAATGAAAAAAGAAGCTGTTCATTTGGCAATTTTGCTTAATATTAATTCCAATCTCTCTCTCTCTCTCTCTCTCTCTCTCTCTCTCTCTCTCTCTCTCTCTCTCTCTCTCTCTGGCCGTTTTAGTAGTTGTTATTACGTTTCTGTTCGAATTCTAGTCTGTCTCTCTTTTTTTTAGTTATTGTTTCTGTACATATATTCGAATTCCTCTTTAGTTATTGTTTTCATATCTATACGAAATACTCTTTAGTTATTTTCTTTATATCTATTCGAATTTCTCTCTCTCTCTCTCTCTCTCTCTCTCTCTCTCTCTCTCTCTCTCTCTCTCGAGTTGATCCAAACGTGCCTCTGCTGTTTTACTGTGTAGCATGTTTGCATTATGTATCTCTACCTTTGTTAAGAGTGTATGGAATCAGCGGCCACGATGGAATGTACTTACGCTCATTCTCGTATAGTAGTTTCTATAATCATGTTCATAGGCATTTTGTATACGTACTATTGTTGTATGACTCCCGTAAACATCTATTTAGCCAATCTTTGCACAGCATTCTTGTGTTTTTATTTATACATACGCAAATTATTATGCAGTATTACAACAGTTTCTTTGCTGAGCAATATTATCCTTGTTTTTCGCACGACCCTCGACAAAGTGCTGGCATTGGCAGGCAAGTCTGCTCATTCGTCAACATTCACGGGTAAGCCCGGCAGAATGTTTCCCCAACCGTGCTCCCCGGCGATCACGTCCGCTCGTCTGGACAGGCCATAAGAGTTAAATAGCTATTTCAGTGTATTATACTAATGAAGTAGTTATCGTAATCTCATGTATTACTGCAACAAAATCGATGTCTAAAATGTTTATGACAGTCATAATCAGTCACTAAGGCTTATACTACAAATACCAGCTAAGTTAAGTAAAAATTGTTTTCGCTAGTTATGACATCCTTGGACAGTTTAGCAAAGGCAGGTGAAGCCCTTCAGATTTATATTGGAGGCGGTTTGGTTGGGGACTTAGTTGACCCAGTTTTTCATTATTTTCTACTTTTTCCTTAAAATATGAAGGCACTTTTCTTCGATGACCTTATGCAACATAAGCTTTGGCGGGACACCACAGTTGCTTATCTTTAAGACTACAACTACCCAGTGATAGTTCAAAGTTAAAAACGACTTTTGAAAGACAAAAGGATAAATTATTAACAGCTCTGATAGCCTTCATTTTCATGGCCTGTGTGGAAGAGAATTCCAAAATGATGATATTCTAAGTTTGTGGTTAAGAACCCAGACATAGGCTAGGTTAATTCAAGTTACACAACTTCTGTCCAAAATCTGTTTCTGCTAACTATATTTTGATATTTAGTCAAAGATTTATTTCACCCTTACTTCTAAAACCATTGAATATTTGATTATACAGCCAGGATTCTAAACACACAAGTGGCAGACTCCATTGTAAGAAGCTTCGACGAGATTATTACCAAGTATCGAAATTTCCAGAGAAACAATAAATGACTAAGGATGTAAGGCTCAGGATTTTAAATGATCACATCTGAACATGTGTCTTCACTAGCTCATAAAATTACACCCCTATAGGCCTGTCCACACTACCGGGACTGATCGGCGGACCTCCCATCTAGCGGGCACACTTGACGGGCAAACCTTCAAATTGCCCGATGGGTCTTGTAGCAAAATCACCATGGTGGTGCCCGATGGCTTGAGCTTCGACCCTGGCAGACGTACGTTAACCATATACATTTCTTTTACTGAGCCATTCTTTGTACTGTATTCTCTTCTTTTTCATCACACACAAAGCAAATATCATGCTACACAATATCTTCTTCGTTGCGGTAGGCACCATGTTTATCGTACCACACTGGACACACTACTGGCATCGTCGGGGCACGACCATCTCTCCATCGCCTCACCTGTGCGGACTACAGTCATGGGTGAGCCCGGCTCAGCCCGCCAGAATTTGCCTGTCAACCAGGGTTGCTGTTTTGAGGAATTTCGTCTGTTAGTGTGGCTTTCTGGTGACATCTGGCAACCCTCCGTGGCTTTTCCGACCACAGGCCACGGCACTGAAGAATAAAATTCTTCACTTTTCCTTTTTATGTTTTATTATGAAAATAAAACTATAAAACATATCCTGCTTATTTATACAATTAATTTTATTGAAATCTTTTATTTTTCTCTTTCAAAATTACTTTATGTTAAGTTAGTGACGTGTAGTTTTCTAACATCCCGGAAAATAACTCTACATGGGAAAATACGCATTCCAACTATTAAATCATAAATAACGTAAAAAAATCAGGTGAACTGCATATGGTAACACTGCTAAAAGCCAATGTTGTGAAGAAAAAACGGCATCACTGCTGTCAACCCCGGATCACGCCGATCACGCCCGCTCGTGTGGACAGGCCTTAACAAGACAGTTTTAACCTGTTGAGAGAGAGAGGGAGAGAGAGAGAGAGAGAGGGAGAGAGAGAGAGAGAGAGAGAGAGAGAAATTCAATATAAAAGCAATCTACTAAGTGGAGTCTTAAGTTTAGTTTCCCATTTGAAGCTGGTTTGACTAGTGCTATAAGCAATGTGTTACTTTCGTTAGCGTAAACTTTAGAGAATCATCCATTTGCTCTTAAATTATTACCTGAAAACTCCTTTCCATCGAACACAAATTAGAACTTTTCGTGTGCTCAGTTTTCTTTTTTTTATGCAAGAGTTATCAGGTTTCATATTTCCTATGAGTAAATGTTATACATAAAAAATATAGATTTTGCTGCCATTTACTTGATAAGCAGTAAAAAGCTTAAGTATTTATCTTTTTTTAAATCAATGCAATATACTTTTTGTATAAAATAAAATATTACTTCTTCTGGCGACAAGAGTTATTTCCTCATTTAACTAGTAGGTAATAAAACTAATTATTAATTCGGTTGCAAATAAAATTCAGATTTCTCAGGTTCTTAACTAACCACAGTAGTCTCAGGGTATCAAACTTAAATAATAAAAATAAAAACCTAAATAACACCACCAGTATAAAAACCCATTATATTTTACAACTTATTCTAAGAGGTAAACAGCATAAAAATTACTAAAAGTATTTTATTCTTTGTTTTATTTGCAATTAAATTACTCGTAAAAATTAGATTAACATTTGCTTTGATTAATATTTAAATATCAAAATTACACTTTTGAACCCTCAATGCAGTCACGTGTTTTATATCAGCACCGTCAGGCCGCATTCTTACTTAAATTTCTGGAGTGAAAGCAATGGACAGTTCTTGAATAACAGAAGTATTGCTTGCAATGTTTTAAACAATGTTTCAGTCAACATCCTGTAAAACAAAAAAAAATCTGCGGTAGGGCGATGAAATTATATATATATATATATATATATATATATATATATATATATATATATATATATATATATATATATATATATATATATATATATTATAAAATATGTCCAGTTAAAATAATCCCATTTTCTCCAATACAAACTAATCCTCAATCTAGGGTAGGAAAACAATGAGGAACTCCAACAAATCAAAGGTTCATAAAAGAGCCAACTAATGAAGTGACTGTAGTCAAGGTATGGAAAAATTGAACGTCCCAGCTGTCGAGCCAATTATAAGCCCAATTTGCCAGGGGTGTTGAAGTAAATTTTAACCATAATCTGGTAAGAGCTCCTTGGACGTGATTTGTTAACCAAACCAATACCTGTACACTTTTTTTGTATGAAAGCCATACTTAAGCATAGGATTGTCTAATGTATTAAAAATGTTAACATAGGCCTGTGGTTCATTTTAACAATGAACAAATTTAAGCTGTGTTACGTACAATTAAGATAAATAAAAAAATGGAAACAAAACCACTAAAGATTTTAAAATATTAAAAAATCATCGTCCTTTTAAGATGAGTGGTATAGATTGAAAAGCAGCTAACTCTGGAAAAATGTATGCAATTGTATGTAATTACACAAATTATGATAATAATAATTAAACAAATGATAAGGTTAATTAAAGTTACAGCTAACTTTAGTGAACGAAAGAATTTACTGTGAATAAAATTTTCTCTAATTCAGATCAATCACAAAATAAAGAATTAAAAATCAGACATGCCCTACCAAGCTAAGGGGCCAGACGTAACCAAAAGTGCCCAAAGTAATGTCCGTACAACATGTGAAGTGGTCAGTTGCCGGGTAAAATTACGAAAGTTTAATTTCGTCAAAGATTTTAACACATTCTGGCATTAGTTTCCAGGAATGATCACTCTTAGTTTAATTTTAACTTTTACTGGAATAGAGTCAACTTTATATGATTGCATAAAAACCATCGCTAAGTAAGGCCCGTATTGTATTAAAAGTGAAAAGAGGCCCGATAGTTGTATAATTATAAATAGTTATATTCAAGTGACACTTTTAAAATAAGTTAGCTTGAACTATGAACATGTTTAGTGTTGAATAATTAAATTCGTTATAAAAAGTAAAAATTCTGGAACAAAAGAATCTTACAGTGTTTAAAGAATGCATTATCGAAAGATTTACATTTTCAGATATGAATTGTTAAACATAAAAGTTTTAAGAAGTACAGATGTAAAATTAAAACTGCTGAACATTGGTACTCAAGATATTAGGTACAACGATTAAAAAATTTATATGAAATATTGAGCTGCCTACGACAAATCATGTACCAGCTCATTAAAAGTTTGCACGTAAAATTAACCAAAATTTTTAGGCAAAAAAATAGCTAAATCGTCGAATTAAATAAAACAAATTAAAGTAATAGCTTTTACATCTTAAAACATACGACTATAAGGTAATTTAACTTCCAGAAAAACCGATACACTTACTACCCCAAAAAAATCTTATTCCCTGTCCATAGGTCACAAGACCTATGGACCAGGGCATGAGAGGGGCCTCCACCCCTACAGGGGCACCGCCCCTGCAGGGGAGGAGATTAAAAAAAAAGTTAAGTAACCAATACACTAATAGCACTCACCTGGTTTTAATTCAACAAGATTGGAAAGGAATGCAGTCCAGTTTTGCATTGCTTGAAAAGTTATCCTGGCTCGAAAATCCTTGTTAGTCTTATATGTATTTGCTTTGCTTTAAATAATGATTAGCCTTATATGTATTCGCTTCAACACATTATAACCTATAGTACCCAGGCATACCATCCCAAGATTCTAGGCATATTTAGAAATATGTATTTGCTCTGCTTTCAATTAAAATTAGGCTTGTATATATTCCTTCAACACATTAAAACCTATAGTATCCAGGCATACCATCACAAGATTCTAGGCATATTTAGAAAAAAAACAGCTTTACACGCAACTCAAGATTTTAAAAGGCACATTCTAATTTCCACGTACATCCGTTTGAATACTAACCTTAATGGACCATCCGAGGTCTCCTGGATCTGAAAAAGCTTATTAACTTGTAGTATGGACATGATACCCAAGGGCTACTAGGTTTTTATAAACTGAATGAACTAGGAGTAACAAAACAAGGTAGCTCGAACCGTTATATTGAATAATAAGTGTTCGTTGTTGTCCATTAATGGTATAACGTTCATATTTACATTATCAAAACTATGCAAAAAGATGTTAAGCCAAATACATTTAAAATCGTGAAACTATTCTGTAACTCGGATAAATACGAGAAACCCAAGTATAAAAACAACCAATTGTAGTAACTATGACATTGACATGACCCACGATGTATCATGGGAGACGCCATTAACTGAAGCAACAATTCTTAAAAGGCAAAATATTAAAAATCAATCTCAATGGAACTTAGCCTTCACAGAGTCCTACGAAAATCGCCACGGACTCTCTAGACCATCCTTCAAACCGCCAACTCCAATAATAAGCTGGAACAGAGAATAAAATATTTGACCTCTCTCTCTCTCTCTCTCTCTCTCTCTCTCTCTCTCTCACTCTCTCTCTCCATATATATATATACACATACATATATATACATATACATATATATATATATATATATATATATATATATATATATATATATATATATATATATATATATATATATATATATATATATATATATATATATATATATATATATATATATATATATATATATATATATATATATATATACACATACATATACATATATATATATATATATATATATATATATATATATATATATATATATATATATATATATATCATTCGAGCTACAAATGTCCTTTAATATCTAATTCGCTCTACCTCGGAATTGATATATTTTAATATATGTACCAAAGGGGAATTTTTTTTCTAATAATTTCGTCCCCTCATATATATATATTTATATATATATGTATATATTATATATCATGATATATATATCTAATATATATTATATATATATTATCTAGTTATATATTAATATATATATAATATATAATATAATATGTAGTAATATATAATATGTATATATAATATATATATAATGTATGTATATATAATATATAAATATATATATTATCTATATACTATATATATTATATAATTGTAATAATATATATATTAATATCTATGTATATATAGTATTATATAGTTATTATATATATATAATATATCTATATATATATATATATGTAATAATATATATTAATGTCATGTCACAATACCGTGATTCATATACATATATCGAACTACAAATGTCCTTTAATAACTAATTCGCTCTACACCGAAATTAATATATTTTCATATATGTTTAACCGAGGGGGAATTTATTAAGCGATAATAGAATTGCTGACCGACAGGCGCGAACCATCAACCTCTTTATCATATATATATATATATATATATATATATATATATATGATAAAGAAGATCAAGGGCAGGAACACGAAGATATTCACACTATACTTTAATCTTACGTTTCGTGACAACATCGCCACATCTTCAAGGATTTTTCTACAAAATAAAGTATAAAATGTTAACATAAAATAAGAGCTGATTACAAAATCCAATGGTTACAAAGTTAAAACAGTTTAATGGTAAAATTACAACTCTCACACTTAGATTACATGCATACTTGATTAAAACTGACTAGAAGTACCAAACAACTTACAAATGACGAGAAGAACATTTAAAGATTTCAGCTAAATTACACAAACATAAAAGTAACAACAAATGTCATAAAAAAGTAAAAGTCATATATCCACAAAACCATAGCCAAGAACAGCTCAACACTTAACCAACCTTTCAGCATCAAAGATAAAAACACACTAAAACTAAACAACGTCAAGAGGCACAAGGGAATAATTAGGCTATAAACAATGGGACAGCAGAGGAATGGTTGTTTAAAGTTGGAACACGTAGATTGATGTTCAGAGTTTCCAAAATCAACAGTTCGTTGAGCTCCCTTGTTTGTCCAATAATTTTAAAATCTTCGTATTTGACTGTAGCTTTAAATTTAATAGTGTGCTTCCTTATATAAGATGTGTCAAGGTTAGATAATTTACACCCAGTTCTGTAACTAACGCCCCAATGGGATTCGGCCCTGACCCTGAGAAGGGGCAGAGTCGATCTTTAAACTTGAAGAGCGAGCCAGTGGTCTTGGGATTTTTAGGTATAAGTTTTAGATTTACGGCTCCAAAATATCTGTGCAAAATCTTGGTAAACTCTTTTCGAAAAATGTCATTTAACAAATACGGGAAACTGGCATAAAGAGGGAGATTGGGGACCTTAAAACAAATAGGCTGTTCAGAAACCCTTTTATTAAGTAGTTTATTTAAAACTCTATAAAAGATCTTAGAAGGAAAGTAATTATTAGAGCAGTACTGGAGGAGAAAAGTAATTTCTGTTGGAAAAGAGACCAGGAAGAGGTAAGAGACAGAGCACGATAGAGTAAGGTATATATCGAGTTAAGTTTGAAATTGAGAAAACAGAAACAATAGAAGTTGTAACCGAGCCCAGTAAATGCTTTCTTTTTAAAAATTGAGGTACTAAAACAATCATTTTCCTTGGAGACCAAAATATCTAGGAAGGCTAATTTAGAATTATGTTCTTTTTCCATTGTAAAATTAATATTAGTATATAATTGTTAGCAAAATCTAGGAACTTGTCAGCATTGATTTCATGCTTGATCAAGATAAAAAAGTCGTCCACGTAGCGTGAGTCAAACAGAGGGCTTAAAGCCAGGGGACATTCGTCCAAAATGTGCTCCTTCTGGGAGCACACGAATATGTTCGCAAAGGTAGGACCAAGAGGACACCCCATGGCCATCCCCTCAATTTGTTTAAAAAGCTGTCCATTAAAAACAAATGCCGTGTCTAGCACGGCCAATTCTAAAAGAGCTTTAAAATTCGAATAACTAAAATTACAGTAAACAGACTCAGGTTCGGGGAATAGTTTATCAAGAATAATGTTTATGGTCTCTCTTACAGGTACGTTGGTAAATAGTGACTCGACATCAAAACTAGTCATGAATAAGTCAGAGTCCTGGGGCAAAATACGTTCTTTAAATTGTTCAGAATTTCGAAGGGTATACTGATTTTTGGTCAGCGCTTCCAACAGGGGGACAAGAAATTTTGCCAGTTGGTAATTAGGTGTGTTGTAAGAGGCCAAGATATGGCGGAGAGGAACATTATCTTAATGTATCTTTGGTAGACCATACAGAATTCCGTAAGATGAACCACTGGAAAATAAATCTTGGAACACTTTTTCATCAATGATGTTGTCATTTTTCAAGGTTCAGTGAAGCCTATTGATTTTATCCTCAACTTTGAATATGCTTTGAAAACTAGGCACACCTATTTTCTGAAGCCTGGTACGATCGCTGAAAATATTAGTCATTCTGTTATTATAGTCACTTTTATCCAATATTACCGTTCCCCTCCCCTTATCCGGCCTAACAATGATAATGTCATCACGTTTAGAAAGGGACTTGAGATTGTTTGAGACAGAGAGAGAGAAAGAGAATAACATTTCTGATATAACAGTAAATTACATATTATTGCAGATCTTTTTACATAATTCTGTTCTAGGATAATATGAGTTTATTCTATAAAAAAAAATTAGCCATTTCCTATTTCATTTTGGTACCAAAAAAAAAAAGGTTAAATTTTGGCTTTTTTTTTTTTACCAAAAAGCTAACCCTTTTTTCTTGTTTCAGATTTAGACCTCTATGGGTACAACACCTTTTTTGGCAATCACATATTGTACATAATAGCTTTAGGAAGGATTCCTCAATTTTTGTGTATATATAGCGTGTTCTGTGTTTTTTGTAAATATTTTCGTAAATTATTTTTTATATACTTATTTTTTAAATATATTTGTAATGAATATTTAATTTGTAGATGGGTATGATTTATCTTCTCAGTAGTGTCCGGCAATGGTGAAATTGATTTTAGAAATCAAAATGTGCAGCATAGCTGCAGTTTTTGAATTTTCACAAATTTTTCTGGGCACTTGGGTCGAGCTCAACCCCACAAACCTTTAAAGGGGCACCAAAATATTGATACCTGTCCAGTTAAGTGATCGTACCAGGTTCCAGAAAATAGGTGAGCCTAGTTATCAAAGCATATTCAAAGTTGAGGATAAAATCAATAGACTTCTCAGAACCTTAAAAAATGACATCATTGATGAAAAAGTGTTCCAAGATTTATTTTCCAGTTACTACTGCAAAGTTAATAACCTTTCCCATTTGAGATCTCTAGGACTTTAACATGGAAAATTATTATGTTTCGGTACTTATCTTTCATTTCCGCTCTTGTTCTCTTTGCAAGTATATGCGTATGTATATCATTTAGTTTTTATTCTGTTTGCTGGGTGTTTGGACATATTGAATACCAAAGGGAAAGGTTTTCCTATTCTACTTCAACAGTAATATCAGCACAATTTTTCATATTAGTTTCCACGTATCAAAAAGTGAGAACGCGATGGAAGAGGAGAAAGATGATAAGAAAGACACAAAACACACAATAGAGCCGGGTTGCATTGAAACTTGCACCAATTCAATGGTATTTCAATGGTATTGTTACCAGTATAAGTTGAGTTCTGTGAAATTCCAAGTATGATCTTTAATTCCATACAGGAGCGTTGAAGGCACCGACTGTTGACTCTTCTTGATTACTGCATGTTCAAGCAAACATAAGGCTCTTTTTGCCTCAGGATAAAACATTTCGTATATCATTCAGCTGGTGCATGATATTACAAAGAAAGCTCACTGTTTTGGAAACCCAAAGATTTCATCGTTTAAGTTGGAATGTAATCGCCAAACACTTATACTTGCAAAGCTGTTGCAATTTACACAGCTGATAGAAATATTCATTACGAAATGCATTTGTGGTCGTGGTTTTTATTATTTGTTAACGGGTTTGGATATTGTGAATTCCATTATTTAAAACTAACTAATGAAAAGAAATATGGAAATATGAAATGAACGATTTATTCTGGTTTTAATGTTCTTGTTACAGATGCAAATTATGGTTTTATAAGATATTAAAGATTACATTTTGTTCGTTATGGCATGTCTTTTATGAGCTAGATCTGAACGTAAATAATCGTTTTCACTGACTTAAATCAATCAGAATGAAAGTATTTGAAATAAATTCATTTCACTTATGAAATCATGTCACTTAAACGGTGTAGAGATTGTGCTTTTAGGAATCGTCAAATCTCATATAATTCTGTGTATCTCCGCTTTGAAAAACCGCCACTGTACCTCTCCTAAAAGTCGACGATCAGTAAATATATACTCGTTCGTAGGTTGCTGGTGATTAAAATCCATTAATATGTCTAGCAACAGCAATGGTCAGCTCTAGCAATATTCTGAAACCACGTGTGTTTTTTCAATGAGTCATAGATAATACAAAGTGTAAGATGCAGCAATATCGTAAATAGTTGCCAATAAAAAAAGGTATCAGCATGAATTTGATGAAAAAAATAAATTTCTGAATGTTATTAAGTTTAATAAATAAAAAAAATTGTCTTCAGTAATTTGCTCCTTCCAGGTTAACGTTCATTGTGTATATATTCAAATATTCAAATAACTTCCTAAGGGTAAGAAAATGGAGACGGAAGAAAATAGCAGAACATGTAAAATCTAAAAACGCCAAAAAGTCCTAATGACTTTGACGTCAATTAAAACATACTCTCCCCTTTTACACTGGCATTTGCAGTAGTTAAAAAGTACCGCGAAGAAGTTAATGCATTCCATCAAAAACATGATAAAAGTAGTAGTTAAAACGGAAAATCTTAAATTAAAATCGATGTAAGTGATTTTAGGTAATATATTAAAATTTTCTGCAAACGATCAAAATACTTAATCAGTGAATAATCTCTGACCGAACTAATTCGTATTACTATGCCAAGAACTCCATTACAACCAAAGTAACAAATTCTTTCATACTACGAAATTCCCAAAAGGTCCATCTTTCAATGGTAAAATAGGATTTGATCATTCTTATCATCTAGATATGATGTCCACTTATCTGGTTTTAAGTGAATATTTTCCATTTGCTCAAAAGGGTACGGATTATTTATCGAATAAACTTTGGAAGTTATCTTCAGAATATGAAAAAAAAGTCCTAGGGTACATATCCAGAAACGTCAAACCCATTTGTCTAACGAAACTCTGTAATTAGGGAGCTGTTATTCATACGGGGATTCCTAATTAACCGTGTCACTTCCCTCAAATTGCATCCGCTAGCCTGAAGCAACGCGCTTATAAGTTCTGCTAACATCATTCGTCATTCAGGATTATTTATCAACATCGTAGAGAAATTAACTTACAGGTTCTTTTGATATTATAGTAATTAAAGGAAAAATCTAATCTTTAAAGCATAATTCACGCAGTAGTTCTTTTTCTAAGGTAATATGACACTTGATGAAATGCTGCATACGATAAAAGAAAAGGAAAATAAATTTATTATTGTGGCATTCAATGCTGATATGTTTCACTTCTTGACAGTCAGTATATTAACTGAGTTTTAATGGAAATGAATAATGGAAAATTGTTTTTCTGTTGTTTCAAGAATATTCCCGATAGATACCATTTAAATTGTTTAATCAATATTTAAATTTAGCCCGGTAAAGATTCCTTTGCAAATAATTGCAAAAGGTTAGCGACAATGGAAATGACAAAATACAATCTCTCAACTGTGAAAAAAAGTCTGCTTAATGAATTCCAAGTCTGACTGTTTTAATGGGTCCCATGTCGTCCAAAAGAGTGACAAATACGGTTGCACAGATATGTATATTTAAAATGTACCCAAATATAGATTACTGCATACATTATATACACTCACACACACGCACGCATATATATATATATATATATATATATTATATATATATATATATATATATATATATATATATATATATATATATATGTATATATATATATATATATATATATATATATATATATATATATATATATATATATATATATAGATAGATAGATAGATAGATAGATAGATATATAGATAGATAGATAGATAGATAGATAGATAGATGATAGATAGATAGATAGATAGATAGATAGATATATACACACTAGAAAACTTGGTATAAATGTTAACATCAAGCTGGACCGTTGTCCGTCAATAAAATTTTTTGTTGAATGGATAAGTAATTTACAGTGAAGCTTATGTTTGAAAATGTCCCACTTGAAATGCATTACGCATATTTCTGTTTTGGCCCTGATTAGGTTGTGAAGTCATCATACATCTACGCCTCTGCCTATCCACTTATGGATGACAGGAAAGAACTGTGCTTCAAGGTACCACTTTTCACTAACATAAAAAAAAAAAAATCCAAAAGTTGCTTTCCAATACATTCAAATATATAAGCGCATTAAAAAAGGAACTTTGTTAAGAATAATGCAATAAACAATAAAGAAGTGATAAAATGAGGAAAATTGGAGTTCCATCAAAATTTTAACCTGGCTCTTCATCCTTATTAGCATAATGATTCAGTACAAGCTCATAATAAGCTCGAGACAAAGACTATGCTACAGACTTTCACAACGTCATCAGAAATATATGCAATGCAGTTCAAGTGACTTTCATTTCCCTTCGTGGGACATTAGACCTCATTTTTCTTTCCAAGTAAACACAAAATCAATCATTACCTTATCCTAAGCAAGTGAAAGATAAGTGATTTTCGTTTCATAATGATCAGTTTCCTTCTTCCATCTTTTGAAGACAGCAAGATGGATGGATAGAAAGATCAATCAATATTAAACCTAGCCCTACTATTGAGCCAACGTAATTGCTACACCACTGATTGAGTAAATATTGCCTTATGAGAAATTATTCAGCAAAAGAGTCTCACCTCTATTACTAGAATTAAATTGCATCAGAAACTCTTGAAGTATTTCTAATCCCACCCACTGGGGCACGGAAAACAAATAACCAGTAACACAACGAAGCCAAAGATAAAGATGTCAGGCAACATTCACTGAGCGTGACGCAGTTTAGGACAGTTCAGTTTTTGTGTGACAACAGCCGAAGCCGTTTTGCGTAGGTGCTGTGAAGTAAGGAGAGGGCGGCTGATCACACTTTCTTATTCTTATTTATAAGAAGGAAACTCACGAGACCTATTATCCGCAAAAAAAAATTCTCTGTACTGATAACGTCTACACAAAGACCACATGGGTCATCCATTAATGTTCATACTGAAATGTTTACGTTTCTACGGTGGATTTCCCTATAGAATCAGACCGACTCGAGGGCATGGAAGAACATGGAAGCAAACCGAATCAAGTAGACGTTCCCATAAAGAAAGACACCAAGAGGTGATTTTCGAGGAAGATAATTTCTTCTTACTTTGGTCCTATTTGCTGTTATTTGCCAACACTGCAAGTACGTGCGCCTGTCTATATTGCATTCCTTATGAAAAGAGAAATGGTTTGAGTATAATGACTAATGCTATTTCATTAGTGATTCCAGACATTTAGTTGAAGCAATGCAGTTGATTTTCAATTCCATTTCTATGGAATCAGTCATTTCAAGTTCAGTTTTGATTTTGCCAGCGTACATTGCGTTATACATTGAATTACTCTCCTCCATCACACTGATCTTCTTACCATTTGATGGTGTAGATCATAGAGATCCATCTGCTGTAGGAATGATGATCGCCATGAGGACCATATTCCTGGGTTTGCCCATGAGTAGTCTGCTTTCTACGTACGGAATGGTTTACTCTGCTTCAAAGGCAATGGCTCTGAAACTCGACGACGTGGAAATGGCAGCAATTCACAGATACTGCTTACACTTGGTTCAAGAGACACACACTTAAAAGCTCCAGACCCTGCCTTAACATATAGTACATATACCCAATGCCTAAAATACAATCCTCCAGATCGCACATGCTATCCAAGTCTGTCCTTTCTTAGTTAAAATACACAGTATGTACATAAAAAATATTCCATTTCGTTTCACATATTAATTGATCAAGATCAGTGCCTTACGAATGCAAATGAATGCAGGATGAAACATATGTAAGGCAAGGGTGATTATTTGTCTCGACTCCGTAAAAGAAATAATGATAGCCGGAGGTATGACAAATTCAATAAATTTTGAATATTTGAATATTATATATCCATACAATCATAGAAGCCTTAACATGCTTCCCTGCCCAGAAACTGGCATATACAGTATACTGCCAAAACTTATTATTTATATATTTTTACTCAAGCTTAATTTTTTTTACATTTAACCCGTAATTTTGTCATTTGATTTACCTATAAGGACTTTTTGAGTATAGTGTGATGCATAAAAACAATTAAGCTTTAAATGGCCCCAAAATAAATCCTGATAGATAAAACGCAATGTTAGAATCTCAGCAAAACTTCCACTGAAGATATTAAGCACTAGGACAACGTGCTATAGAACTTGCGAATGTCGTAAAGGGAGCCACCCACCAACACTAATCACAGAGATGTATCTACAGTAATGTCACAACGGTGACACCCTATACCCTACCATAAGGCAGACTCAAGCCTCTACACACCATACAGCGAAGTTTCAACAGTATATTGACACTTTGTGTTCCAGACAAACACGGTCATCGACTAGGTAATGAAGGACTCCCTGAGGACAGCACCGCAGAAACTCTGGACGCTGGAAGCTTATTGCAGACATACCAATAGCGGTCCATACCAATAGCAGCCAAGACCCGAGACTTGGCTGTGTTTAACGTGACCCACCCAACCCGATCTTGGGTATTTCCGATCAGCCCATCGAAACCCTTTGTGATATATGCTTTGTAAATGACCCTTCCTCATTCATAGATGGCACATATGCAATCAAACTCTCCTTTTGGCATCTTCTTCGCTAACTTTTGTATGATAGTTGTTGGAAAACATGCTACCTATATCGATAACATATATCGATAACATATTTGGGAAGATTACAGAGGAGGAATACGTCGATAATTTTAGAACTAATTTCAAGGAGTGCAATATTTTCGACAGACCTACGAGAAAAGCAATAACCGCAAACTTCCATTTTTTAGGTGTACTCGTCGAACACATGGAAATTAGCAGGGCATCAGTGAATGCCCCAACAGATGCAATAGAACCACCACCGGTGCCTATATCCAAAGGGCAATTTTTCGACATGGTAAGCTCTCTATACGGTATTAGACATCACCATTTCAACATTAATCGGCAATAAGTATCCAAACAAAGGTCTGAATAAAATGACAAAGGAAACTCTAAAGAGATGGTATGATAGTGCCCTCTCCTTTAACACTGGTGACATAAAAAATATTTATTACTGCTGTCACATCCATATGGAAGGCTCAGAAAACAAGTAAAAAATGCGTCGAAGTTTCTCCGGCGCCCACTCGAGTTTTCTGTCCAGTGGTGGCCTCAGTTCCGTAGAACTATTAGTCGCAGCCCATGAAACTCAGCCACGGTCCGGTGATAGTACCTACAGCGCTACCTGAAGTGTGATAATGGCTAACTTTAACCTTGAAAAAAAAAAAAAAAAAAAAAAAACTACTGAGGCTAAAGGGCTGCAATTTGGTTGTTAGATGATTGAAGGGTGAGGTGGATGATCAGCATACCAATTTGCAGCCTCCTAGTCTCACTAGATTGTAAGAACTGAGGGCGGCCGGGCACACGAAGCCGACATAATAGTTTTCTTTTACAGAAAACTAAACAGCAAATCCTCCCACACATTGACCCGGCTCTCTCTGTTTTACATACACTCTTTCGTTTCCTCGATGCAAAGACCCTTCCTTTTCAATAACCCTTCTAAATCATCTATCCAGATCTTCCTCTGCTCTTCTCTTCTCGCATTTCTGAATTGTGCTCTCTTTTCACCATACAACCGCTCCCAAAATTTCATCTTGACGGAATCGCCTCCAAAACTAATGGATTCTTCATCGATGCTAACCCTTTGCCTATCACACACATTCATATTTCTCGTTCTTTCAGTTCATTTTACGAGACATACAGTATGGAAGCAATTCATCTCAATAGTATCAACCTTTATTTCTTCAATTCCTTTCCATCATCAAGAATTTACCTCCATATTTACATGTGTAGTTAAAAATAAAAAAAATAAAAAAAAAGGTTGATCATCGAGGGATATACAAAAGTCATGGAAGCCACTGGACCTGAATCTGTTTTAATCCATCCAATCTCGATCTGTTTTATGGAGTCATCTAAAACAATATATAAACTATCACCGTCAGCATCCAGCCACTTTATTTTTGTACTGCGCTTTTACGACGGTTGGAACACAGGAGGGATTTCGCTACTTGGAATACTTTAATTTATTTATCAGTGCTAACAATAGTGATTGATATTATTTTGAAGGGCAATAACTCCAACGTTTACAAAGAGAGAAAGACCAGGTGGGCTAATTTGAGACGCCTTTATTTACTTAATATTGATAAATGTTACTATTTATCGAAAATACAAGACAGTGAAATAAACCCAACAACCAACTACATTAATTTTTATATTCAAATGTTTTCAGATTACTATAAAGGAAACTAATACTATTCTACTCGTGACGTCAAGTTTTCTGTCCGTTTGGTAGGAGTTATGTAAGGAATTTATCTAAGTGTGACTTACAATTCAAAACTTCATTAAAAATACAATTAAGAGAGGAAAGTAAATCCCTTTCTTCAAAGATTAAATACTTTTGTACCATAAATACAATTTATCTGGAGAAAGAAAACGAAAGAAATTGACATTTCTAGATGCACACAGAGCAAATGAACATTTAAAATTTCTGGTTTACGGACACTTGAGAATATTTGCTCTAAGGGCCCTTTCACACTATGCGATTCTTGTCGCACCAAGATACGATTGCAATGCCGGAGCTAAATGCGACACAAAATTGCGCAAATCGTACATTTGTCCGACTGCCGCACAAAGTGATCCAATTTTTGACAAGCGCTTGCAGTCTGCTCTCAGCCTGTAGTAGTGACTAGATGGACAGGAAGAAAATATTGTCTTTATTTATTACATTTGAGAAAAAAGAAGAAAAAACCTAGAATTCAGTCGGTACACACTTTGAATACACAAAGGCACTTGTACGGTGCATTTGCCACAATTTTCGAGGAGCTGAAGAGAGATAATGATACATTTTGCATTTACTTCAGAATGTCTAAAACAACCTTTGAGGAACTCTTGTCACGTCTGCATGACCAGTTGCTAACAGAAATACGACATTCATAGATGATATTTCGCCAGCACAACAACTGGCAGTTACCATCAAGTAAGAGGAAATAATATGGACCTTTCCTTGTAAATTGGCTTTTCCGTATAGAAATTAAAAAGGAGAAATGAAAACAACTAGTGTTAGCTGAAACATCTCTATTTATCAAAAGTATAAACTAATATATCTATATCAAAAACTAAAATCTTTTACTTTGATATAAAAAAAATCCATATCTCTCTCTGTTTCATTAATTAATGCAAATAAAACGTAAGAGTTAACTATAAAAACTTCTAAAAAAATCTTATATATCGAAATCAAAAGCTTTTTGTCCTCTTTTATATCAATAATCTGCCGATAACCTTCTAATAATTTCCGTATTAAAACGTATATGTAACCTTAATGAAAAAAAACAGCAAATCATTTAGTAAATAATTTCTCAGTAGTTTATACTTAAGCTATCCATACCTGTAGTTCTTTCTTATTTACGAATAACTATTGTTATTATTATTATTGTATGGTGTTTTTTCGCTGCATGGAACCATTGGTTATTCAGCAACGGGAAAAAATCGCATAGTGTGAAGACCTGTATTGAAGGCAATGGCCAACTGCAATCGCGTCTGGGTGCAGCACCGGACATGGCCAGTTGGGCCTGTCGGCTGTAATGCGATGCCGGACCGACATAGTGGTAAAAGTTACATTAGAGATAATAGTCGACTGCTAGTCGCATGTAGGTCCGAAATCGTGTGTCATTTACGCACGACATAGTGTGAAAGGGCTCTAAGAGTGAGTCCACACTACAGTAAAGCAAACTAGAAACACATGTCGGTAACCTTATCGCACAAGGATAACCAACAAATACCAGACAAGTCAATGACCGTTGACTCGTTGACTTGTTGGTAGCAGGAAGCTCAGAGGAGGTTGTTAGACGATGCAATATTACTATTATATACCAATTAATAAAGACAATCGTAGGAATACCAAGAATTTCTCATATTCATTAGTATCAGTTAATATCTCTTACGCAAAGTAATATGAATTAATAGAAAAATTGTTAAACAAGGCTTTCAAAAGTTGTTTCCGTGGAAAAGTTTGAACCCTAATTTAGTAAGTTACTTTCACACCCAGAAAGGTACCAAGTGCCAATTAAAGCATTCGCAAACTAAGGGTATCATTCAGGCAACTGATTGGTTGGAAACTGTGAACATGATCATGAGACTACTGGTAATGTACATCAATTGGTGCTAAAAATTTTAGTCACTGGCAATTTCGTAGTTTTGTTTTGAATGTCGGAAGTCCTTCCTATAAGAATTTTGTTATGATCCAGAATATTTGCCTGACATCCGCAAAAATATTGTATAAAAAGCGCCAAACATAGTCTGGGCAACCAACAAAATGATATCACATATTTGAAGTACCCGGAGGGGAGTAGCGCCATCAGTTCACCTCATGCTGCTCGCTACGGGCATTACTCGTATTTTTTTTTTATTTTTTTTTATATAGATGTAACCCCTTTCGTTTCTTTTACTCTACTACTTCCTTTTATATTCTCTTTCTTCCATCTGACTTTCTACCCTCTCCTAACAACTCTTACATAGTGCAACGGTAAGGTTTTCCTCATTTTACACCTATCAAACCTTTTACTGTCAATTTCCGTTTCAACGCTGAAAGATCCAATAGTTCATAGCGCTTGACCTTTGCTCTTAAATCTATATTCAATTCAACTCACATTTGAAGTACTTCAAACGGACCTCCACCTTTTCACTGAATTTTTGGTGAAAGTTTGGACGCCACAAAACCTATGATTTCATCTCTGCTTTGTCACAGAAGCACGGCCGTCGAGGCTACCGGAAGTAATCAATCATATTTGTTCACAGATTCCTGTGGTGTGGAATCGGTGTTTGTGATAGAATGTTTCAGGCTTGCAGGCTTGAATGAAAAAATCCTTGGGATCGAGATTAATTATATAAACTGTCTTATGTAAATCAATGGAACTCTCACTCTTAAACATCAGGTTAAAACTTTGGTAAGTGAACTAATTTAAATATTTTGAGTGAAACACGAGGTGACAACGAGGCTTGCAGAGCTGTTCTGCCTCTTTCTTAGGGCTGCTCATTAGAGATAAGATAAGCTTCAGCTCGCGTCCTCACTTCCATAGCCAAGATTCGTTCAATACCAAGAGCCTGCGATGGTCTGAATTTCTCTCTGTGTAATTTTGTAACCCGAGGCTCTGCACTGGTAATATTCAGTTAAAGTGTAACTTTGTAATTCAACTGTAGGATTTCTATTAATTCGTAGCTCTAAAGAGCCGACGTCAGGGTATTTGTTTTTGTTTTTGTTTTTTTAAGCTTTCCTGTCCTTTGATTGTGAGCCTCATGACCGACCAATTGGTTAACTTGGAGTAATCTTGTTATATATTTAAAGCATTTTTTTTTAAATGAAATTGTTACTCCCAATGGTATCTTGCTGGACCTTCCATTTTCCCGATGTTTCTAGATTTTGCCTTCCAAGCCAGATCACTTTCGTTCCATACCATCGGGACACAGAATCATCCCAGTCGTTGGGAAAATTCACGACACGCGTGTTGAGAATTAGTATTCTGTTACATAGTAAACGGTTATGGTTGCACTAGGAAGTGATCGTTAAGAATAATGACAAATGGTGAAAAAATGGAAATAAATTGTTTTCAAGGTCTCGAGTTGAATGACATATATGTTTCTAATAACAAGAAAATTTTGGTTAAACTACAATATACCAATGTTTACAAAACAGTAATAAGTTTTTAATGGTTGATGACGTGACCCGTATAAAATTAGTACATATGACTTACACGTATTAAAGTATGCCAGTTACTACAAAAACTGATGTGACCTACAAGAAGCCTTGATCTGTAATCTGTATTACACATGATCAAGTAGAATCACCACCAGACACACTGAGTGGTTTTGGTCAAGAGAATAGTGCCGGTGAGGTCGACGGCTTGTTCAGAGAGCTGTGCTGAGGGCATAGGCCTAGTTAGGTATTGTTTGTTACTTTGGGTTTGGTTGACCTATGGGTCTGCTTTTGCTTAGAAACAGTGCATAGGGTATTGGCTGATCCATAGGATCCACTTCTATTTTAACTGGAGCAGGATATTATGTTCGAGGATAATTTATATTCTGGTTTTCTTAAACCAGCCTTGTGTCCATGGGGGAGGGCACCTACCTCTACAGTGGTTACTGTGAGACTCTTCCAGTCATAGGCCATGAGGGGGAACCAGTCTTGGAATCCAAGGAGTTGCTGCATCGAGCTGACGATCTCCTAGGGAAGTAAGTACTCCATTTTCTATTGCTTCAATATCTACTGAGTTAACTTAGCTACATAGGGGGTCATTGGTTCTATCACAATTGGAGGAATTGTCCTCGTGAGGTATGAGAGGGAAGAGATCTATTTCTTGCCAATGCAACAGCTCTGTTGGGGACAGCACTTTGCTGTCCTCAACATAGGATATATATAACAATTAGTTTTTGTTTGTTAAGCTTAGCCCTGATGCAGTAACCGACAGATATGTCAACGGAGACAGTAGTTCTTCACTCCATGGCCTTGCATTACCTCTGGTTCTTTTACGTTTAGCCATAAGACAGTCTTATTTTTAAGTCTAATTAAGCCTAATAATATCATTTCATCCTTTTAAATGCACTCTAATCACTCAATAAACACAACTGAATTTATAAAATGTTTTGAAAGTAGCTGCCTTTAATCACAACACTTAGGGCTTACGTATATTGTTAACATACCCCTACAGCACAAAGCAATCCTATTGCACGAGGAAAGAAATCCAAATCCTATTCCTGTTAAAAGTACCAAGGCAATAACGTCATTTGACTTCAACTTTTTAAAACTTTTTTGGATGTTTTAATCTTTTCAATATAAAGCAACAAAACGACAAACTTAGTTTTGGCTTATATTTTCATTTAGAACAAGCCTAAATTCCAATTAATATGGCCAATTATTATTGCTAAGGTAATATCAGTTACATATGCTTTTTAGGTAATTTCAATAATATCGGCTGGGTACAATATCGCCAGCTACCTATTCACCTGTTAACTTGTAAAATTAAATTTACATATCAGTCACCTGCGTTGAACTTCACTGAACTATGACAGCCTTTGTACTAGATAAATATCGTACTTGAATTTACCCAGAAAAAATGTATTTTCCTAGGTGCTATGAAATGTGATTTACTTGAAAATATCCAGAATATGTACTCTAAAAGGGTTTTTGATTAAGTCCGAGATTCTGTAATCAAGCAGGTCACAGGAGGAATAGAGTAGCATCTGCTAGGTCATTATAGTCAAGTGATGTGTTAAAAACTGTTCGTTCATCACTATAAAACGTACTCAGAGTAATATATATATATATATATATATATATATATATATATATATATATATATATAATATAGATAGATAAATATATAGATATTATATATATAATATATCTAATATATATAAATATATATATATATTCTATGTAATAATTTATATAATATAATATTATATATAATAAATAATAGTAAACAGATAAAAGGGGAAAAGGTAATATGATATGTGTACCAGAAACCGAATATTTTGAACCGCTTTATATGAAAAAGCTATTTGGTATTAAGAGCTGAATAGCAGGTATTCAGAAGAACTACTTCATAGCAAACTGTATGTCGTCAAAGGCACTTCAGTGTGAATAACAGATTCTATTTATGTGGTAATTGAGGAAGAAAATATGCAGTTGAGTTAAACTTGTTCCGTCGCATATAAGAGAAAAGTGTGTCCTGTGCTTGTTGTTCATTTACGAAAATCCTTTCTCGGTTTTCATTCTATATTTGAGTACTTTGTAGTGACATTCGGTTAAAACTCGTTAATTCAGTACCATATGGTTCTTAAGCATAATTTGTTCATCATAATTCCAAAAGCAATAAGTTTTTCCTACGTTTGACTATTAGTCTATTTTAGAAGAGACGGAGAGAGATGAACGCTTCATTACATTTTTCGGGTTGAGTCTCTCTAGTAAAAAGTGATACTTATTTCTTGGCAGAGCTTAATAAAAAAGAAAATTGTATCTGAGTACAGGAAACTCAGAAAACTTTCATAAAAAAGAAAATTGTATCTGAGTACAGAAAACTCAGAAAACTTTAAAACCAGACATTCCATCCCTTCTTCTCTGAACCTAAATTAAGAGTTATGTAAAAAAAAAAAAACAGCAAAATAAAAAGACTTTGGGGAGCGAAGTGATGTTCGAAATAAATGCATATTCATTTATTACTGGGATATTAAACAATATGCTGTTATTTGTGATTTCCATTTGGGGCTGAATGTCGTTACAAGAGTTAATGAATTTTCAATCAAATAATGGAAACCATTCGATTAAAATTCACCTTTCACCTTAACAGCTAGATCTCTCTCTCTCTCTCTCTCCTCTCTCTCTCTCTCTCTCTCTCTCTCTCTCTCTCGTATAATGCGTTATATGTCTTTGTTATGAGAAGCTATCTCCATTCAAGACGCAACGCATATTCCTTTCCAGTGTATGTTGTAATACTTTGTATTTCCGTCTGTAAATTATAGGATTTCTCACTAAACTGTCCTTACTATTACCTATCCATAAGATATTATATTGTGATAGATTAGTGCATAAAAAAAAGGAAACGAAAAAACTTTCGTAAGCTTCGATTTGTTTTGTTATGAATAAAATTTGATACTTTTGATAAAAACAAAGTTAAAGCATAAACTTTATCAATGTCCGACTTTTTTTTACTGAACTATACTGTGAAACAATGGCATCTGTAAATTCGGTTTTGTAAACATTGCATTCAGCTATTTTACTACAATTATTTTTGAAAGATCTAGAATAATATCAAGACGAAAATCTGCAACTGACGTATATTTAGGAATGTATTTTCAAGTTCCTAAAAACATCCTCAGTAAATACAGGTATGAAGAATTTTGGATTTTAATTACTACTACTACTACTACTATACTACTACTCTACTACTACTACTACTACTACTACTACTACTACTACTGCTGCTGCTGCTGTGAGTCCATTTAAGACTCAATGAAAAAAAAAAATGCTTTGGGTCAGTTTCGGTGAATCCGGGTAAGCCTTTAAATTCCATATCTTACAAGACAAAATATATAGGATCTACTTTCGCCCATACATCTACTAACCATTTCTGAAGTATCCAGCTCTCATGCATCCCCATAGCCAATCCCTTCTCAAAATTCATTTGAAATCAACTCAAAGATTCTTGGTAGGTAACCACATTGGTTTCTAGATCTGTGTATGTACAACTGAAGTTCCAGCCATTGCCACAAGGATTTCATGGTGATTGGGCAAAAATTGTGAGGAGCCTATAAAAAAGGCAGCAACCTGAAAATAATGGTTATGGACAAATTACGTCTCACATGAGTGTCTCTTAATATGCCAAGTGGATGGAAATTTTCGCTCGGAAAACTAAAAATCACCCAGAAACATATGTATATCTTTTCATGGTCGGGCAACCAAACATTTTTTTCAGTGTTACTTGGGACTTGCGGGTCCGGTGTCCCGGTTACTTTGAGTGCAGGATAATAAAGCGATATTTCTAAGTTGGCTGAGAGTCAAATTTCCTCACAGGAATCGTTTGGTCTTTTCCAAATTCGCCCGTTTTTTAACAGTCTTGCAAATGCAAGGGGTGAAAGTGTTCATTGCGTAAGTGCGGATTTAGTTAATGTTTTGTGCGAAGTTTCCGCAGAACTAAATTTCCCTCCTTAATTAAATTAGCTAATAGGATAAATTTAATCTAACGGCCACAGTTGTAAAAATAACACATGCAGGAAAAGGGGGATCCAGTAGTAGACATTTAGGTCACTGATTTTTGTATTTTCCGTGAGCACACTCTAAAATCTGGTAACATGAAACACTGTAGTATGAAAATGAAATTCTCAGTCACTTGATCTTTTCTTGCTCACTGAAGTCATAACCAGATATTTGACACTATGTCCCCACTACATCCTTGTAGGGAGTAAAACAGCAAAGAGCCGCTCCAGTTACATCTTAATTTTTCTGTTTCCGAGATGCGGATCTGTAGGGCAATAATTATGTAAGTCAGGACAGAGCCTACAACCTGAAAGAAACCAGAGATTGAGAAAGTGAAAAGGAAAATAACATTACACTCATAAGTTATTAGTATTAAAACTTCAGCAATATTTAAACACATCATAATTAAGAGAATTAAATTTTCACATGAGTATGCAAGTTTCACAAATGAATTTTTTACCTAAATTTTTTTTATTGGAAAACGACAAAGAATCTGCTTCCCGGCAGCAAACAATGACACCC
>NC_061110.1:38923757-38928757 GCF_015104395.2 Macrobrachium nipponense | reverse complement strand
AATATATATGTTATATATATAATTATATATATCCCTGAACTTTGTTTTTTTTTGAAAAACATGAACTTCTTTAAAAAGATTTGTTTTTATTTTTTGTTTTCTAGGTAAAAACAAAGAATTTCAAAAACATACATGGACCAATTTCAGTTAATATTTGTCCGCAGATTCGCACTTGGAAAACATTGGATTTTCCCTATTTTTGTTCATGCACAGAAACAAAAATATTAATAGATTCATCGCGAATTTTTAAATGTTACTTTTACAAAAACGCAATCCTTGGAACGTGGATTTAATTCAGGAGGACTTTTGTTTGTAATTATTTGGCATTTGTATTGTTTTACATTCAATTTCATATTAAGATTTCAGCCCACAGGATAACTGAATCAGTGAACGACCACGTTCCATAAACACTATTACATTATTGTTTTATATTAGTACCGAAAATTCTCAAGCAATTTTGTCCTATAGTTGCCATTTCTATTGATTATCAGCTGCACTACGAAAGTATAAGAAATTCAACTGGAACTACACTAACTCTTAGTGGCCATTGCAAAATAATAGTTATATAATTACTATTATATATTATATATGATATATATATTATATATATAGAAATATATAATTATATATCATATATACTTTTCAGGATTTACATTAAAGTTAACTTAGAAAAGTCATTGACTATATATATATATATATATATTATATATTATATATATAATATTATATATATATAATATATTATATATAATATATGAATGAATTTTCTATTACTTTAAATGGTAAATTCTGAAAGTTTAGCTTCCCTTTTTCGCGAGTTTCTGTGACAGGAAAAAACGTTCTGGAGCAATCGACTAACTTTATTTAAAAAATAATTGTCTATTGTCCCGCTAAACAAACAACTTTGATGTAACCCTTCTTCACTTGCTAATCTTACTAAACGAGGAATTTGATCATTGCATGCGTTAAAAGGCCGTTTGTCACCATGATTTGGACAAATAAGATCAGGATCCGATGTAATTTAAACAACTGAATGAACAAGGACAGTTTAAGCAGCCACAGCTTTGTTCCCTCTCGCTCTTCTCTCTCCTCTTCCTCCTCTCTCTCTCTCTGTCTTCTCTCTCTCTCTCTCTCTTTTCATTTTATTTTCTTTGCTAAAAATAAAAAAATACTCATTTGGTCCCGATACTTTTGGTTGACATTAACCATTGGCAATTATAGTAAGCTTCAAAGGAGTCCGAATCAATGAATTAGAATGTCCAAGGTGGAAATAAGCCGCCAAGGCCTCCTTTCTCTCTCTTCTCCTCTCTCATCTCTCTCTCTCTCTTCTCCTCTCTCCTTTTCTTTCTACTGTCTCTCTCTCTCTTTCCCATGGAACCTTTGAAAACTGCAGTTTCCATATTATAGAGAGCAAATCCGAAAACCATGTAATTCGGTTTTATATGTGTAAAAATATGAAGTTGTATTTTAGGATTGGAGAGAGAGAGAGAGAGGAGAGAAGGAGAAGAGATGGAGAGGGGAGAGACGACGATCTTAAAGAGAGATCTTGTTCAAAAAACCGTGGCTAACCGAGCTCATGATTAAGCAAATCCGACATTTTTCGATTTAGAACCACCTGTTTTTACTTTTAGAACGTTTGGCTTTTCATTTATTTTAAGGGGCCCAAAACTTTCTCGTTGTGCTTTTAATAGTTTTTTTAGAAATGTTTTGTGCTCTTTTTCTTTCAAACGAAAATATAGATCCCATTAGCTAAACATAGACTTGGCCCGATTGAGAAAATTTAATTTAATAAAAAAAATACACTTCAAAAAGTCATTTAACCTAGCCGCCTGCGGACCAAGATAGAGTTGGGTGAAACATGTTGACCACACCATTATTCCAGTCAAAGAGTTTTGCGTGATACTCTATGGGTTTTGAGGAATGTACGTATTCAAACACTTGCTTACTAATAACGGTGGCTGGCTTAGGGTATCTTTGTGACCGTTCAAGGACGCTACAGGCTTTTAACCTACCATTTTTCACAAATCCATAAGATATTTCACCTCCAAAATTGCCGTGTTCATTTTACTCCTACCTTTGATCGAAGTACTTAATGCCTTAAAAAACCCTTAACCCGTCCGACGAAAATTATACATGACCTGGCCAGGGGGTCCCAGTTTTCCAATTAAACGGTCATGCGCAAAATAAAAAGGATTCCAAATTCAGCCAATTGGTGCTATAAAAATAGAACATGGTAGTGCGTTTGCGAGTAGTAAATGACTTAGTATTTAACTCATACCAGTTGGCGCCATCAGTGGCCTTGAATCAAAAACAAAGTTTTTGTCAACATTGTAAAAACGTAGGAATGAAGAAGACCCCAGTTAGGCGAAGAGCGTGAGAAAAGTCAAATTAATGGAATGAAAACACAAACCCATTTTCTGGAATTCTAAAATGGTTAAAGTGAAAAAAACAGCGAAAAAAAAAAAGCGAGAGAGAGAGAAGAGACGAGAGAGAGTGAGATAGAGATGAGAACACGAGAAGAGAGGACGAGAGAGAAAGAGAATCCCAATTTAACTTTTTGATGTGAAAAAAGTCCAATGATCGCCTTTTAATGATAATGATGATTGATGATGTTCCCAGAACCCCTCATCCATCAAAGTTGGTTGTATTCTAATTCCAATAAAAGAAACATTTTTTACTGGAATAAAAAGTGATGCCAGCCAACTGAGAAAAACCCTTCCCCTCATGATGGCTGATTAATTGTGGAAAAGGGGACTTCATAGAAGGAGCCCATATGGCTTCTTAATCCTAAACTAGAAAAAACGGACTGAATCCAGTATGAGTGACCAAAGACTCCGTCAATCAAAAATCTTACATTCGCCCAAGCATCAGTTGACAAATGCTCTCATTGTTTAAAAGAAAGAGGCGACATTCATACGTTGCAAAGTCGACTATAATTGGTGGCTATGTTTTTTACGCTTGTACAACAAGGAATCGGCCCAAATGAAAAAAAGGAAAAGGTGTTAAAGCTGTTAAGAAACTCAAATTTACTCTTACTTCCCAATTTCCGTCGCTTTTTTATTGGTGAGATCAAGATTTGACTTGGATAAACCAATATGAAGGACGTTCATGACTAGTTTCCTATCCGTGAAAAATAATTTAGGCATAATAATTCATGAACCAAGAATAGTATTCCGTTGATTTTTCAAACATTTCTTGGTTAGGTAATTGACGCGTTAACCAAATGTACTAGCAAGTCCAATAATTGGCCTTGGCAAGGTTACTCGGCTCGTCGAAAATTTCTTAGAAATATTAATCAATATTAGGCAATTTTTTCATTCCTTGGGGGCGGGAATATCAAAGAAGAATAATGATGATAAAATTTAAAATTTCCTGTGTTTAATGTTCCATAAATGCCAAGAGCATAGGAACCACTATGAGGTTCAATGGCGAGCTGTAAGGGAAATTGGCAGTGAAAAGATGTGAAAGGGGTAACAGGAAAAATCTCAAAGCAGTTGCGCTAAGACTCAGTTGTTAGGAGAGAGTTGAGGAAAGTCAGATGGAGGAAAGAGAATATGACCGGAGGTGTATACCTCCGTTCATATATTTTGTATTTATATCAATATGCAATACAAAGAAATGAAATAGGTTGCAGCGTAGGGGCCGGCCGAAGGAACGCTTGCCAAAGAACCGTTGAGTAAAGAACTGCAGTAGATCAATGAACTGGCCTAAAGACGAACCTACCTCTGTAACGGGACAAGAAGGTTGTTGGCCGTTTGAATCGTGGTACGGCCGTCTTCGGTACCTCCGTAACGGGGGAGGGGAAGGGCCCAAATTGGTTGGATGCTACTAGGGTTTGATCAAGCCTATTGAAACAAATGAAACTACTGTTGAAATTCCAGGAAAAAGTCAGCTAGAGTGAAGTTGACGATAAACATTAGCAAGAATATGCAAAAATAAATCATTGTACCCGTCAACTCATTTTCTTGGTTAAAATTTCCAGGTGGTCCGGTAATAAAGTCACAGGGAAAAATTCAAAATGTTGTTTGCCTTGAGAGTTTTTACCTTTTTATTGCTAAGTCCACAGTCGTTATGTTTTTAATTCCCAACGGCGCTTATTACTAAAACACGCCGCAAAGGTGGATACATACCAGGTTTAAACCTTTAAGGGTCACTGTCTGGAAAGATTAAAATAATACATTTTTTCATGTGAGTTTATTTCCTTGAGTTTCTTCTGCAACTTTTATACATGTGACTTTTTTCCATGGATTAAAAAAAAAAATAAAAAAAAGAAAATAAACGCAGTTTTAATGTAGGTTACGCCATCGTTTGCTCACCCCCAATGATCGATCGACCTATCTGGTTGCCTTTTGGCCTTTAACTATTCAACGGGCGGCTTGCCTCAGTTTTTCAAAAGCTTTTTTATGGACTTTGTTTTTAATTATTAATTATTCATCAGTTGTATCGTTGATAATAACCAACCTTGTCCCAAATCAATTTTGATGCCCTTTTGGACGGTGCTCAACACCAGAACGAGGAGAGACTTTTTAAAGACGGCGACATTACTAATTCAACATTGCTTTTCTTTTGTAAATGCTCTCTCTTTCTTCTTCCTCACTCTCTCTTCTCTCTCGTCTCTCTCTTTCCTCTTCTCCTCCTTCTCTCTCTGGAATAACAAACAACGCCTTTCTTTTCCAGGTTTAAATATTCAGTTGAAATTGAGTATTAAAATTGACTTGGAATTAACATGGGAATTGTTAAATAAAAATAATTACTGTTAATGAAAAAAAACATGAATGGTTAGAAAAAAAAATATGTAAAAACATTTTTTAAATATTGAGGAGCTGCAATATAGAGAAAGGGTTGCGAAGTAATAACTGAACAATGCCATGTAAGTAATCGTGAGATTAAGGGCCAGTTTTGTCTGTGCGTGCAAAGACTGCTTTGAGGAATGAGAACCGGAGATATGACTGGAGAGAGAAACTAAAAAGGGTTTCATCAACAGAAGTATTTCTTTGTGG
>NC_061110.1:38906257-38918757 GCF_015104395.2 Macrobrachium nipponense | reverse complement strand
TAAGGATCTCAGAGAAGTGCCGAATCTGGCGAAGTCGAAGTCTGAAGACGAAGAGGAAGGCGAAAAAAGGTCGATGTATCATCGAAGACGAATTAAAAGGTTCCAAACGAGATATTGTATTGGCAATCAGCAGGGTCCATCAAACACATAAAAAATCCATGGTTTATTACAAAAACGTTGTTTGCCTTCCTACAGACCTAAGTATGCTGATTTTTACTTTCCTTTTGAAATGCTGTTTCAAAGACTCAAGGGTTTGAATCTGGTTAACGACTTAA
Organism: Macrobrachium nipponense; assembly: GCF_015104395.2. Classification (NCBI taxonomy): domain Eukaryota; kingdom Metazoa; phylum Arthropoda; class Malacostraca; order Decapoda; family Palaemonidae; genus Macrobrachium; species Macrobrachium nipponense. Next base: position 38,918,482 of record NC_061110.1, on the reverse strand, counting down.
GTTGCTTACAACATAAATTATCTTTCTTGCTGCATAATACCTATACGAAGTTGAAAGTGTCTTGGACCCCGTTCTTTAAAAAAGAGGATCTGAATATACTCAAGAATCTTGGTAAACGTGAAGATCTGATCATTTGCAGACCTGATAAGGGTAAAGGTGTTGTACTGCTTAATAAGCAGGAATATATTGATAAGGTTAATCTCATCCTTGCAGATAACTCCAAATTTCAGTCTCTCGGTGAACCTAATTTTTTTTAGAAATTTATAAGAGGGAGGATAAAATTAACAGATTCTTAAGAAAATTGAAAAATGAGGGTATTTTAGATGAAGCCACCTACCAAAGACTATTAGTAACAGGCTCTTCATTTAGTATTTGATATGGTCTCCCTAAAATACACAAGGATGATGTTCCCATTAGACCTATTATGGCAGCGTACAATAGTCCAGCTTATTCAATATCTAAATATCTTGTTACAGGGCTATCCGTTACTCTTCAAGCTGGTCACTTTTTCACAATGAAATAGAGTTTTTAGTAAGTTTCTTTTCACAGAACTCGTATCCAGAAAATTTGGTTTATAAGATTATTAACAGACTGCTTTCAAAACCAATTTTTAAGCCAACTCCCTCTTACAACGTAGAAAAGAAGAGGCTATTCGCTACCATCCCTTTTATCTCAGATAATAAGTTCTTAAGTGAAGTGAAACGCATTATTGAACTAGAGTTTGGCTGCCTTAATATGCATCTTATCCCTATCAATCCTCTTAAGACTTGCACATTTTTCAACCACAAAGACAAACTGCCGACCTTCATGAGATCCAACATTATTTACAAATTTAAGTGCCCGGGATGTCCCGGTATTTATGTTGGTTCTTGGTCATTCGTTCTTCCTTTTCCACTCTAACAGGTTGTTAGGCACTGGGTCTCTCTTTTACTTTTGACACATTCTTGTGATGGTTTTTTTAAAGTAAAGTTAATTCTTAAGTTTTTTCAATTTTTTGATATTTTTATTTATTTTTAATGTTATTTATAATATTTTTAATGGGTATGTTTTAATTTTACAGACTGAAGATGCACTGAGTTATGTGCGAAACGTTTTTGTAATAAACCATGGACTTTTTTATGTGTTTGATGGACCCTGCTGATTGCCGATACCAATATCTCGTTTGGAAACTTTATATATATATATATATATATATATTATATATATATATATATATATATATATATATATATATATATATATATGTATATATATATATGTATATATATTTATATATATATATATATATATATATATATATATATATATATATATATATATATATATATATATATATCTATATAAATTTGTTTGAAAGAGCTGAAATGAAACTTCCTTTTAGAATGTATGTTTTATAAAATTTAAGACTAAGTAAAGAATTTTGTACAGAGTAAAATTTGTTTATTGCATCTATTATTTAGTGAATTACTAATGAAAATTTTGTACTCTGACACGAACGCAGAGTCGAGTTTCATCTCAGAACCGAGACGTAATAAAACGCAGAGTGAAACCGTTAACGTTAAAGCATATATAGAGCTTTAGTTTTCTCTAAATAAAATAGAAATCGATAGCAAAAATTAAAAGAAAGACGCCGTAGTTTTTAGTGTAAATCGCCCAAGTTTAAAAGGCGACTCCATGGGTCTCGGTGGTGACGTCAGCAGCGACGGATTTCGCGAAAGCTATTGTTTCTTGTTAGTTGTTATAGTGTTAGTGGCCACTTAGTTGTCGATTTCCGGAAAAAATTGAGTGTCATACAGTTATCAAGTCCGTCTTTACAGGTGTTGTATCGTTTGTGGGTATTATCTTTGTATATAAGAAGTTAGCAATTCCGTGCTGGGAGAACTTGAGAATGGGTTTTTGCGAAAAGACGGTTTACGTGAGGTCTTACAGAAACTTGGATATTCTTGCTATAGTTAAGTTTCATTACTTTTATTTTCAATTATTGCATCGCATTTTTAAGACCTTCATATTCACAGCTTTTGGTTAAATTTCCCTTGTTTGGAATAATTCACAATTTTGTTTACTGAAATACTATTATGTTGTAATAGGTTTGGGCGTTTTATTTTTTTTTATATATTTTCCTTTATAGATTGATGTGATAGGGGGTAATCATCGGCCGTTTTATATAGGTTTTTCAGTTACACTTCGTAACGTAGATTGTTATATTTGGGGTGATTATCACAGAATTAATTATTCATGGACAACGAACATTACTCCGTCCGGTTATTTTTTTTTTTCATTTTTACTTTTGTAATTTGTATATATATATATATTATATATATATATATATATATATATATAGTATAGTATATATATATATATATACCTCTCATATATATTATATATATATATATATATATATATATATATATATATATATATATATATATATATATATATAATATGTATGTAGTATGTAGGTGTATGTATATGTATGTATGTATGTATGTATGTGTATAATAAGTATTTTCTTAACAGTCAGATTTATCGAGAAAGGCAAATATATGCGGTTTTTCCACATTTTTTCCTAACAAACATGATTCTCCTTGACTTTTTTCTAATTCACTAAGAAGTACAATGAACTATTTTAGAAACTGAAATCAGCTTTTTTGCTCTACGAGATATGGCCTTTTAGACCTTGAACTGGTCATTTTAAACGCTGGCCTATATGGGGAGTTCTGCTGGTTATTACGACGTGGCCATATACACTTTTAGTGGGTCATTATCGAGTATATCATAATTAGTCATTATATCTGACGACGAGGAATAAGAATGCATTACACATGCTAAAAAAAAATGTATTACGCATGCTAAAAGTTCATCGCGCCTCGAAATACCAATTGGGTATACTTTTGATGAAGAGAAGAAGACAATGAAGTAAATGCGGAGATGCGGAATGACTCTTGGAGCATATTTGAAAAGGTATATGCAACAGAGGCATTGATGCCCGAAGAATTCTCCACAAAGGACAGGCCGAATAACATCTTTGAAAAGAAATAATAAAAAAATTTGTTTTAAAGAAATTATGAAAGTTCTTAGATCTGAAGTTAGATAACAAGATCCACTCGACTGCAAACTGATAGATTTGCGTTGATTTTGGAAGTTTTGGACAGACTTATCAAGAACTGTGTTGTTTGCTTTAGACCATCCGAAAACATAATCGCGGATAAGCTGTTATACGAAATGTAGGTGTCTATTTATACAGTATATTGCCAGCAAGCCACACAAGTTAATATTAAAGTTTTGGCCAGCGGTTGATGTAAAATCAGGATATATGCTCAATGGATTTCCGTATCTTGGTAAAGACCACAGTCGTCCTGCAAATCAACCACTCTCCGGATATGTTGGTCTGAATCTAATAAAACTATAATTGGAAAAAGGAAGAAATGTGACAGGCAATTACAGTCCAGAAAAGAAAGATTATTCCTTAAATCCCTATTTAATGAAAACTATTCTGTAAAGATTACCTCTTTTTTTTAGGCTTTAACCTCAAAGTCTAATAATTTAAACAGCTATGAGAGAAATTTTCGTGTTGTATTATACACACACACACACACACATACACACACACACACACACACACACACACACACACACATATATATATATATATATATATATATATAGTATATATATATATATATATATATATATATATATAACTGAAATACAGTTCTGAAAACTTTTTTCGATATATGGCACACGATTTTCCTAGGTGATATTTTCTTTTTATTTCAACGGGAAAAAATGACGAAAATCTATTAATGTTAGGTGACTGCAAAAATATTTTGAAGGAATTTATATGTTACTTGTAGTTGGAAGCCATCTTATTCCGGCAGTATCAAAGTAATGTTAATTGTGCCTGTATCCAGGAAATTGTAGATCTTCATTTATTTTGAAAAAACGTTGTAATTATTAGTAAAGTAACATATGTTTTTCGCTTGCATTCCAGAGGCAGCTTTGGGTTAAGGAAGCTTTCTCGACTTGCTGAACTTCAAAGTGAAACTCTTCTGGATGAGGTAAGATTCTGTTTTCAGAGAAATACGCATTTGCATGTTCGTATATATATCGTCGCTATCGGGACGTGTCCGTGTCCTGTCCTGGGGAGGCCCACTGGTTGCTGCAGCAGGTGGCAGAATTGACGTCGTCGTCTGCGGGTGACAGTAGTGCATCGCCGACTTCTCTTCCCGTCCATGTCTCTCCCTTGTGGTTATGTGTTCGTGACCATGGAAGGGTTGAGAGTAAGAGAATATAAATTGATGAATGTCTTAAATTTACTTCATTATTTATCTACCAAATAGGAACAGTTAAAATTGTCTATCTTATCTTAAAGCACCCTGTGACATTGCTTACGTTAAGTACAGTATAAGAAAAATCAATACCAAACAATCGTAATAATGATAGTTATGCGTTAAAACGCCGCCGCTGGTTGACTGTTTATCGGACCCGGCATAACTTCCAAACATTCGAATACAAGTTGAATTCAAGAATCCGATTCAGCTCATAATATTGAAGATATGTGTGTTTGCACTATAATTCAAGTGTAAGCCAATTTGTTAGGTAGTTGAATAAAATTGAAATAAAAATGGACTATGTTTATTTTTGTTACAACATTTAATCGTCTACAAATCTTACTTTTTTTTTAATCACGCTTTTAAGATTTTGATGCTTTTCTTAACTTTCGCAGTAATTAGAGGAAGATCAGATTATAAATCTATAACATTTCACAACTGGAATTCCGTCCATACCCGTACTTTCCATTGCCTGATTTTCCGGCTGGCCATGTCCCTTAAACGTAAATGCCCAAAATAGAAACTCGGGTGAGTGACAAAAAAAAAAAAAAAAAAAAAAAACAACAAAAAAAAAAAAAAAAAAAAAAATCTTTTTATAGGCGAACTGTATCCCTAACCTGGCGTCCTGACAATCGCTCTGACACCCATCCAATCCCACCATCCGAAACCTTCGGTCCCGACCTTGACATTCCATTGGTGAGGCGGATAGTTGCCCACTCCTAGCCCCCTTGTGGTGACCTTAATTGCCCCACTCGTAGATATCGCACTTTTTCCGCCCCTAGGGAATATGGGTGGTATCGTCGTTAGTTTACATGTTGTTGTTGATTATACCTTTTACAATTAACATTACATGTCCGTCTTTGTAGTGGAATCGACAAGATTAGTGAGTTAATTACTTCTCCGTTTCTACAACATGGGAAAAGGAAAACAACCCAGATGGGAGATATTTATAATAGTTAAATATCATATATATATATAGATATTAATATAATATATATATATTATATATATATAGATATATTAATAGATGATATATATACCATATATTACGTATATAAAGATATATATAATATATATATATATAATATATATATTATTATATATATATAATGTATATCATATATATATAATATATATATATTATATATCATATATATATATATATTATATTAAGATCGATATATATATATATATATGATATATATATATTATATATATATATATATATATGGTATGTATACTATAATAATATAATTAAAAATCAATATATATTATATATAATATAAATCTATATATAGTATATACTTATTATATATAATAATATAATAAATAATATGTAGTACATATCTAATGTTCTATGTTATATGTATTATGTATATATGATATCGGGATATTACTAATATATATATCTATATAATATATATCTATGTATATAGATATATATAGTATCTATATATATATATGTGCAGATATGTAGGATAAATAGGGTATAATAATATGATAAATATATATATTATATATATATTTATATATCTATATATTATAGTAATATGATACATATATATATATATGTATACTATGATGATATATATATTAGTATATATTATATATAGTTAATATCATAGATAATATATTATATATATAGTATATATATATATATATAATTTAATAGATTTATAATATATAATATATCAGTATATATATATAATATATAATCTATATATATATGTAGATATATATATTGTATGATATTATAGTAGGTATATTATATTATATCATATATATATTAATTATATACTTATATGTTATATAGATATATTATATATATCTATTATATATCGATATAGCTTATAATAATATATGATAATCTATTATATATATTATATATCAATATAAGTATATATAATTATATATATATAAGTATATATATACTAATATATATATACATTACATATAATATAGGTACATATATATACTATATATATATTATATATAATTATATATATATATATAATCTATATAGTAGTTATAGTATATATATACTGATATTATATATCTATATTATATATATATATATATATTATTATATATATATATATAGTATAAGTAATATATATATAATCTATATAGGTAAATAGATATATGTAATATATTGTATATGTATGTAATATGTATATATATTATATAATATATAAAATATATATTATATATATATATACTATAGATAATATACTTATATAATAGATATATATGAATATATATAATATAATTAATTGATATATAATATCATAATATATATATATATATATATGTACATATATATATGATATATAGATAAGTATGATGAATATATAGATATGCTAATATAATATTATATCTATATAATATTAATGAGTTTCTATTTATGATTATATCTATATGTAGTATATCTAAGTATATATATATATATAATATATATATGGTACATATTCTATAGGTATGCTATATTAGATATATATATAGTATATATATATATATAGCTACTATTATATATATCATATTATATAATATATATATTATATATATATATATATATATATATATATATATAATATCTATATATATCATCTACATTATATATAAATATATATAATATATGATAATATATATATAATCAATATAATATATTTATTTAAATATAGAATATTATATATATATATATATATCTATATAGATTATTATTAATAATTAGATTATAATATATGGATATATATATTTATCTATAATATATTAATATTTATAATTCCTATATATGTACTGATATCATATGATGTATGGGCTATGTAGTATATATATATATTATATATATATTATATATAGAAGATAGATATAGATATATATTAATATATTATTATATATATCCTATGTATATATCTTAATATTATATATATATGATATAATATATATAGATATTCTATATTATATATATATTAATGATAATAGTATTATAAAGATATTATAATAATCATATATAGATATTATAATATATATATATATGAAGTATAATATAATCTTATATATATATAATATAATATATTATTAATATATATCATATTATAATAGATCTATTAAAGAAATATATATATAGTAGATATATATCTTTATATATATATATACATATATATATATAGATATAAATATAATATATACGTATATAGATATATATAATAATTGATAATATGTTAAAATAAAATTAATATATATACTATATATATATATATCTAGATATATAGTAGAGAGATAATGATATATAATATATATAGTTACATGATAGTGTAATATATATATATTATATAGTATAATATATTATATATATATAATAATATAACTATAATAATCTATCTATATTATACATATATATATATATTATATATATATATATAATAATATATATATCATATATTATATAAATATATATATAGATTCGTCTATATTAATATATATATAATATATATAATACTTATTATATATATATAATAATAATATTATATATATATATAATATAATATTATAATGTATATATGTAATGTATGCTATAATAGTGTATATATATATATATATATCATATAATATATAATATATATATGTAAAAATAATATAATATATATATGTATTTTATATATATATCTATAGTAATATATATATATATAATAATATATATATATATATATATCTATATGTTACATATATCTTATATATTATATATATATATCTATAGTATCTTATATATTTTTAATATATAATATATATATATATATATAATATATATATATATATATATAATATATATGGTGGTCGGTGGGTGTGGTGTGTGGTGTGTGTGTGTGCGTGTGTGTGTGTTGTGGTTTATTACGTAACATATTTCAACTTGAAAATGTTAATTGTAAATTTCCGAAATCCAGGTAATACCGTTGAAAAAACGTTTAAAATTTAATTAAATTCCATTATGGTATCATTTGGTCAAATAAAAAACGGAATTCGAAACAGACTAAAAATTCTAAGAATTATTTTTGCTAGGCCATAGTTCCAAGCATTCTTTCAAAATGGGAAGGAAATTTAAACAAAACGAAACATCTTGAAAAATACGAATTTCTATTTTTTTCTCAAAAATTCAAATAGATTTTCATAAACATTTTTAAGCTATTTACTTCTGTGAGGATACTATTTCCAAGAAAATTAAGAGGAATGTTTTTGATTTAATTACTAGCAACTCATGCTTAAACATAAACTCTTGATATGTATTGTTATTAGAGATGAAAAACAGGGTTGTTTCTTGGTTCGAATTTTCCTCCAATTGAATGTTTCGTATTTGTTGCTCCGAACTCAGCTAACCAACAAAGGTACAGAAAAACTATATAAAGTTAAAATAAAATCAAAGGGCGATTTTGTTACAAATTGTACTATTTAATAGTATCATTATATATATAATATATAATACTATTATAGATTATAGTATTATTATATCTGATATAGATAATAAATATATAGTATAGTATATAGATATATATATATCATTAATATATATATATAATACTAGAAACAATAGATTAGGGTTGACATATCTAATATACTATTAATAGTATATAATTATATAATCGATATATCGATATATTATAGTATATATATAATATATATTAACATATATAATATTATATATATAGAAATATATATATATATATATAGATATAATATATAATAATAATTACTATTAATAATATATATATTGTAAAGATAGTATGGATATGTATATATGGTATATGTAGGATATAGGTATTATATATAAGTATATAGTATAAATATATAATATATATATTATATATATATACTATATATATATATATATATATATATATATATATAATAGTATATATGATGGTACACATCGTAATCTATTATGTATATACTATCATATATTATAATATATGAATACAGATATATATATTATAAGATATATATATATATATATATATCTGTACATATATAATATATAGAATATCGATATATATATATTATATATATATATGATATATCTATATATATAGTATAATTTATTATATATATTATATATACTATATTTATATATAATATATTAATTATATAGTAGATATATGTAATTGTATATATATAGTATATATAATATATATATATAATATAGTATATATCATAATATATCTATATCTATATCTATATATTATTATATTATATTATATATATATAATTATAATATATATATATATATATATAGATATATATTAATACTATATTATAGATAAATATATATATATAATATATATATTATATTATATATATAATATATATGAATATATATTATATATATTATATTATTCATATATATAATATGTACATTCTTATAATGTATGGTCTATATATAATATAATATATATGTTATATCATATATATATATATATATAATATATCTATATATTCTATATATATATATCTATGTATATATCTATATATATTATAATATAATAGATATATATATATATATATATATCTATATATATATATATAAATATTTAATATAATATATATTATATATATATATAATCTATATATATATATATATATCTATATATATAAATTTAAACCATATATATATATATAATACTTATATATTATATATTAGTATATATCATATATAATATTAATATATATATATAAATAATATATAGTAATACTATATAATATATATATATATATATATTAGATGTATATAGATTATATAATATATATATATATAATATATATATATAACTATATTAATAAAATATTATATATAATATTCATAATATATATATATAGAAGATATATATATATATATACTATATATACTATACATAATATATATATATATATATATATATGTACTATATTGTATAGTATATATATTATATATATATATATATATATATATATAGTAATATATATATATATATATATTCTATATATATATAAGTTATAAGTATTATATATATAATATATATACCATATATATAGATATATTATGATTATATATATTTTTATGATATATAATATATAATATATATATTAATATATATATATATTATATGTATGGTATATATATATATATATCTATATTATATATAATATATAAATATATTAATATATATTAATCGTACATAATATGTATTATAATATGTATATAATATATATATATCTATATATATATATATGGTATATATATATATTATATATGTTATATATATATATATATATATATATATATTATAATAATATATATATAATATATATATATATATATATATATATTATATATAATATATAGGTGTGTGTCGTGTGGTGGTGGGTTGGTGGGTGTGTTGTTGTGTTGTGTTTGTGTGTTTATTACGTAACAATTTCAACTTGAAAACAATGTTAATTACTAAATTTCCGAAATCCAGTAAATACTTGAAAAAAACGTTAAAATGAATTAAATTAATTCATTATGTATCATTTGTTAAAATAAAACCGAGGAATTCGAAACAGACTAAAAATCAAGAATTATTTTGCTAGCCATAGTTCCAGATTCTTCAAAATGGGAAGGAAATTTAAACAAAAGAAACATCTTGAAATACGAATTTTCTATTTTTTTCTCAAAATTCAAATAGATTTTCATAACATTTTTAAGCTATTTACTTCATGTGAGGATACTATTTCCAAGAAAATTAAGAGGAATGTTTTCCATTATCTCATCATAAGAATTTTGATTTAATTACTAGCATCATGCTTACATAATCTTGATATGTATTGTTATTAGAGATGAAAACATTTGTTTATGGTCGAATATTCATCAATTTCTATTTGTTGCTCGACACAGCTAACCAACAAAGGTACAGAACTATATAAAGTTAAAATAAAATCAAAGGCGATTTTTGTTACAAATTGTCTCCGGTGTGAGGAAACCGTTAACTAAATTACGTACTTAGCATCAGGTGACGATGGCTAAGAAATTTTTTTTCCAGTCAAATGATAAAGTGTTAACCTACAGACCTTGATAATGAAAATGGTAATTAACAAAAATTTATTTGGATCTCGTAGAGTGTAATGATAGCCAGTTACTTCTCTGTTATTCAATCCTTACCGGTCAATGACTTGTGTTTCATTTCCTGGTACTTCTTTATATGGTATTGTTTTCATTCTGCTTTCGACCCTCTTCCTCTCACCCACATGTTGCATTCCCTTCGGAATTTTATAACCCCTTTTATGTTCCAAGATGCCAGTCATCTATCATCGTCCTTAATTAAAGGTTGTCTCATTCCTTTCAATATTTATCTGAGCTTGTATCCTTTCCCTCTAATTATCTCCTGCTTCTCTTACACCTTGATATAAAGGATTTGAGACTGGAGAATGAAAATACACCGGCTGATCTAAGTGATTTCCTCACTATATGTTACCACTAAACAAATATTTACGAAATATCTAGTGAACAGGAGGTCCAATACAACACCTGAATAGCTTGTTCGTCGACGTTGAATTTCGATTCCGAACTCTCGTATGCCGTGCCAGAAAAGACGAAGACCCGATAATCAGTTGGAATCGCCTGGCTGGAAATCCAGTCGCTTTCACGCTGGAAGTCATTCCGCTAAAATCCAACGTGAGGGTTTGCCACGGATGGAAAAGACTCGGTAAACTAGATTGTCTTAAACCATTTTAAAGTTTCTGGACAACCAATCACGGATAATTGCGTTCGAATGGAGTCTTTGGCCTGCCTGTAAAGATACCATTGTTAATACAGGCAGCATTAAAAGTAAAAAAATGTCAAGAAGTTTATTTGGGGTAATCGAGTTTTCTGTACAGCGTATAATTAAGG
>NC_061110.1:38896257-38898757 GCF_015104395.2 Macrobrachium nipponense | reverse complement strand
TGTGTGTTTGTGTTTTTTTTACTCGTCATAACTTGACTAAGAGAATTTCTTTGCATCTAAGTTTTCATATTCCTGAATTGTTAAAAGTTTTCTAACTTCACATATCTTTCATTTATGTTTGAAGAAAATTATTATTATTGTTGACTGATAATCCTTATTTAATAAATGACTGCTTTAGATTCCAACATTTCGTGCATTGATTTTTATAATTTCCTTTTACTTTTTTTTTTTTTTTTTTTTTTTTTTTTTTTTTTTTTTTTTTTTTTTTTTTTTTTTTTTTTTTTAAGGGAAGGCCAAAAGAATGAGCTACACTAAACGAACACGAGGAAAGGAAAAGTAACGGAGATCGAAGAAGGAATTCCGCGAAGGAAACAAAGGCTACAAAACCCTGGCGAGACGAATGATTGAAATGTTGGCTTCAAAGGGGACTCTTCCGTAGCCATCACATATTCATCCACTGATATCATGATATAGTCACTCTTATTTGCCCTGCTGCCTTTGCTTCTTTGACTTTTCTCAAGCGAATCAACCGCATGTTTTGATGCTTCTTTGACTTTCAGAAGGAATCTTTCTGTTCTAAACGCCACCATAATCGTGTTTTATGTTTTAATGCGCGTGTACTTTCATTTGAATACGATACCTTTTAACTTTGACGGAGAGTAGTTATGAAAGTTATGAATAAATATGAATGCACATGTTGTTGAAAAGAGGTAGTCATCATACCAATAGCAGCCTTCATTCTATTTCCATTAGATATAGATATCAATCTTTCCCAACATCTTTATAAAATCATCTGACTCTCCTTTACGTTCCTCTAAGCATTTCCCAGTCTAACGCCACGTAATTTTCTAATTAATTTCTCAGCAGATTGCGCAAGTGCTACCCGCACTTGATCATTTGAATAAAGATTCTAAAATAAATATCACAACACTTTTTATTGCTCTCAGACTATAGTTGGTCGAAGGAAATATCTAATCTCTTAAATAATCGATCCATGGATGGAATTGTACTCAGTCACAGTATCAAGTAATAATGTTTGTAAGTGTGTGTGTTTTCTATATACTGATGACATTACTTGTATCGTGTAGGAAATGAAAACTTAGACAAATCTATTTGGTAGATTAAAACAATGGTTGTAACAGATGCCATTTTCCATGAAGATGGAAAATCGTTGTATTTTACCCTTCTTGGATGCTTGCATATACGTCAGTCATAATAGGGTTGATAATCAGGGTATTCAGGAAGCCTGCTGGATTTTCAGTATGTATGCATACTCATTCCTAACACAACAGTAAGGTAAAGAAATCAAAATTCACATTAATTTCTTTAATAGTATTAAAGGAATATTTGACTTCAAAAGAAATGGCTTTTAACACCACAAAACAATATTTTTTTCTAATTATGATTATACCGGAGATTTGAATAACAATACATGGCTCAAACTCATTCCTAAATATTCTGAATATATTTATCATATCCTATGTAATTCATGTAATAAATTCTATGTTGATCAAAGTGGAAGCTTCAAGCACTTTTTTCTCTAGATAACTAAACCACTATCTATTGTACCGTGCGGAAAAGTCATGCATTTTTAATACGATAAGTACAGAACGGGCACACACACACACACACACACAGGTAGACAGGATGACCGTCCTTATTTTCACACCACTTAATATAATTTGGTATTATTCTTGAACGTTTCCTCAACCAAAATGAAACCCTTTAGAGACGGTAAAATCATTATTTGAATTAAAGTCGGGAATTTGAATTTACGAGTGACCAATACCGTAAAAAAAAAAAAGAAAAAAAAGAAAGAAAGAAAGAAAGAAAGAAAGAAAAAAAAAAAAAAAAAAAAAAATATATATATATATATATATATATATATATATATATATATATATATATATATATATATATATATATATATATATATATATATATGTAGATATGTAGAATTGTCTCGACAAGAGGTGAGCAATTATGAGTTAATTACAGCCATTATAGCATTCCATATCTTAGCAGTTTTCACCACCTTCACCAAAGTATTATTTTAATTGCACAGCCACGGAACATCCGAGACCATGATTATGGAGGATCCAGGATAAAAAGAGCATATTTTCACTGCCTGCTCTTTTCTCTGGAATCCCTGTACTGAATCAGGGTATTGTGGAGTAATAAATTATTCTCTACATATTACCTGATTAAGTTCGCAAAGTCAATTATTCTTTCCGATACTGGATCCTAAAAGCATTTAAGCAAATAACTTTTTCGATAAATGTTTTGCAAAATAGGAATAGCTTACTGCTTTTCATCTTCGCTTTGTTATCACATTCGAAGGTCTTAATTTCTAGAAAAAAAAAATTAATGAAATTATCAAGTCTCATGTACAAATTGAAGAATTTTTTTTGAACTTCAGTGTTAATGATTTCTACAGGAAATGAGATTTCCTTATTCTCACCGAGTCTCATCAATGCCAGTTTGTGATATATGTTCAAGA
>NC_061110.1:38888757-38891257 GCF_015104395.2 Macrobrachium nipponense | reverse complement strand
CAAACGCATTCACATTACAGGTATAGCAATAAATATTAGCGATTTAACATTACTGAAATGCAATCTACAAATATACAGATACGTTAAATAGATATACAGTTTCGTTTAAAAATGGCGAATTATGAAGGAGCAGGAATAATATCAGAACCATTTATGATTTTTATGAATGATAAATGAAGAAATTATTTGCGGTAGTGAAATGCAAATATGATAAGACTGGACTATCAAAAGCAAGAGAGTAGTAAACTTGATGCAGAAGCAAATAGTCACTGAGACTAGGAAATATCTTGAATTAATTTTAACACGGCAATTGCGTAGCATAGCGGGAGGGAAAAGATACATGGAGGGTTTAATTTGTCGCCTTATCTTCATGATTAATTTGTGGACTATAATGATGAATTTCCATGGTTAATGAAAAGTATAAGACATAACATAAGTAGTGAACAATAACGAAGATAATTTCAATTCTCTCTCAAACAAAAAGGATAAATTTCCAAGATCAATTGCGCATACGAGGGGCAATTTGTGATCTTAAACGGTGAGCAATAACGAAACCGACAATTTAGATTTTCTTATGAATGCATAGAGAGAGAGAGAGAGAGAGAGAGAGAGAGAGAGAGAGAGAGAGGATGGGGTTGGCGATTATAAAACTAGTCAAACAATACTGTATGCGAACAAAACAAGTAGGCTGCAGGTTCCCAGGGAACGATATCTCGACGATACGACGTCTTTAGACAACCCGTTAGGTGTTGTTTGTTTGTTTGGTGTTTTTACGTTGCATGGAACTAGTGGTTATTCAGCAACGGGACCAACGGCTTTACGTGACCTCCGAACCACGTCGAGAGTGAACTTCTATCACCAGAAATACACATCTCTCACTCCTCAATGGAATGGCCGAGAATCGAACCCGCGACCACCGCGTTAGGTGTTGTTAGACGCCGTGCAATGAGTTTCGTGAGATCATACCCTTGGTGAAGGACAACGATTTTCTCAACACTGGGAAAACGCAAAGCTTGTTGTGAATCTTGGCGAGTTCAGGTGGTTCCATAGGATTACTTGTTTTACCTCCTTTGTCTGCATGGAATATAAGACGGTTTCCCGACTCCTGAATTGTCGTACTGGACGGGAGAAATGATTATGCTCGCAAGGATAGGTCTGGTTAGGATTTTTTTTCTTTAGGATTTTATTCAATAAACCATTTACGAAACATTACAACAAATCCAGAACTATATACATTTTTATCTAAAATACATTGCTATTAATGTTACAAAAATTCTTTGTGAAATACTTTAACAATTTCTCTTTCAAAATGGCCTTGATATGCAATGTTTTCTAAATAATATAGGCCCCGTCCACACGGTCGAGCTTTGGTCGACGAAATTTGTCCGATGTGACGTCAGAAGCAGAGAAGCAGCGGGAAAAGTCAGAACTTTACCGCAGTTTTCCGCTTCTGACGTCACATCGAACAAAGTTCGTCGTGCATTGGATATTAAAGGAAATTTGCAGCTTATATATATAATTATATATAGATATATATATATATATATATAATATATATATATATATATATATATATATATATATATATATATATATATATATATATATATATATATATAATATATATATATAATATATATATATATATATATATACATATGGATATGGGAAGTGTTGCTATCACCCAACATACAACAAGGAGATGAAGGAGACGTCATGTGCAAGTAATTGTCCGTTTATTACACATGCTGACGTTTCGAGGACACAGCCTCATTTTCAAAGCTGAAAAACGCAATTATAATATATATATTACAAAGACTTAAGAATGAAGAAATTTTACAAATCAAAAAATATTAAAACTTTAAAAAAAAATTTATGAATTAAAAGAACTAATATTCAACAGACAGAATGAAAGAAACAGACCGCTACCTATCAGGAGGAGAACCAAGGGCCAAATGACATTGACATCATAAACAGAGACAGGGGCACACTCAAGACAGGTACAGCGTTGTAGAGGTAGTTTTATTGTTTAAAGAGGGAACAAGCTTCTTAATATATAAAGATTTAGTTGTTGCTAATTGATGAGGTAAGGTGGTTCTGGAGAGTATTTTAAAATGTTTATATTCAATATGTTGTTTAAATTTTTCGGCATGATCACGTACATTAGAAAATTCAGGATTAGTTAATTTATTGCCTGTTCTGTAACCAACTCACCGATGACAATCAATTCTGACTTTTAGTAGGCGACGAGAAGCCCCCACATATTTCCCCACCTTACATTTGGGGTAAGTATATAAATAAACGACATTGGAAATCATCAAGAAGTTTAGTTTGTCTTTATGTTTAAAAAGAGAAGGAATATTTAACGGGTTCTTGGGTATAACTCTACTGTTAACTGCCGGAAGGTGTCGGTGAATAAGGTAATTTAACTGAACATAAAAGGACTTATCAGGAATACTGAAGTAAAATGCCAACTTGGGTACAGTAGGAATATTAAAAA
>NC_061110.1:38881257-38886257 GCF_015104395.2 Macrobrachium nipponense | reverse complement strand
TGGTACTGAGGGAAGACAATTAAACTGGGGTCAGCAAATTCGCCTGGACCGAGGCGCTCGTGAGGTGAGTGACTCAGTCTGGCTTGTGTGTGAAAGATGATTGAGTGCTTTCTCGCCGAGCGCGTTTGCGTTGTGCCAACGAGATTCACGTGCTTGTAATTGCGCAGATTACGGGTTTTCTCTCATGTGAAGGGTTAAGTGTTATGGTGTGTGTGTTTTTTTTGAGCCCTGGGTTTTTTTTGACTTTGTGTGGGAACAATTTTAAAGAGGCAGTTTAGATTACAATAGATTTCTCTCAAAGTAGCAGAAAGTGATAAGTTTTATCTTAGTGCATGTTTAGGAGAGACATATCCGTCTTTCTTTTAATACATACGTGTGTATATGAATGGTTTTCATACACACATCACTGGTTTTTGCCTGAAATTCTTGCTGAAACGACTGAGGGGGGTATTGCTAGGGGAGGCGAGTTGTGGTCTGCCTTGGGGGGAATGTTTGACGAGGAGGGTGAAGCTTTTTTTTTAGTGGGGGGTGAACTTCTTTTTTTTTCTTTGTGTCGGGGTATTGAGGGTGAGTCTGGGCTTGAATAAGGAAATTTCAATGCCAAGGAATCTGCTGATAATGATTGGTTGATGATGTGAGATGCCCATAGGGTTTTTTTTTTTTTAGAAAGATTTTTTCTTTCTCTTGAGTGAAGAGAAAATGAAATGATATACATACAAATGTGGTGTAAGTTTTCCTTATGCTTTGTAGAATGCTTTTACGCAATATTAGAGGGCATAATCATAAATGGGGACACAGAGATTATTATTTTTTTTAATGGAGATTTGATTGGTGTTGTGGAGGTTACTTTAAAATGTGCTGAATGGTGGTGAATGGTGATGCCCAGTGTTGCTGAGTGGTGATGATTGATGATGATACCCAGGGAGTGGTGAGTGGTGTTGATTTTGGAGTTATGGGGGGTGTGGCAGTGGTGGTGTATACCGGGGAAATGGTGTTGATTGGTGTTGATTGGTATCATGGGGTGTGGCAATATGATAAATACTGAGGAAAGGCAATATTAACTCTTTCATATCAGCTTAGTTTTGAGTACTGTGTCCCCAGATATCCGAGGTGTCTGGGAGCGCTCGACAGTGCGAAAAAATTATCCTTTGGAAAATTCAGCAAAAATATAAATTTTATGCCAGCAACGTTCATTTTGCTGTCCTTTTTTTCTAAATGTTAGTATTTGATGGTGGAAGAGTCAGAATAAGAGTCACAGCCCTCTAAATACAAAAAGATGTGAGTTATTTAACAAAAAAACAAAAAATCTTTACTTTTTTTTATATTTTCGTTCCTAACCCAAAAACTATGAAAGTCAGGTGAATGAATAATTTTTTTATGAGAAAGCCAATAAAATACCCTAAATATCGACATACAAATAAATGGAAAACGAATAAGTCCAGCCGTTGAAAAAATCGATAGAAAAGAGGATAAGAAACATAGCGCTCTGCCGGGCGCATAGTGAGAATTATTGCTAGAAAGGTTTTTTTTTTTTTTAAGAGTCGTGTCTCGGTTATTTTTCATTGAAATTCCTTTGTAAATAAACGAAAATATAGAGGAACATTGAAGAATAAAGGGAAGATCAAGAAAAATTGCTTTGGCTACAGCAACAGTTTCATTTGGACGTTATAAATTGATCGAAACGAAACATTTTTTTACCGTGTTCAACATTTATTGCTAGAATAACAATTTTTTGAAGAGCCCTATCTCGGTTATTTTTCATAGAAATTACTTTGTAAATATACGAAAATGTAGAGGAAAAGTTGAAGAATACAGGGAGAGTTAAGAAAAATGGCTTTACTACGCCAGGGATTTGAGCATGCGCAGTACAGAAACTACTTTGCTGGCGTATTGATACCCAAGATACACGGTCCAAGGTATGATCTAGCCTATGGAAATCGCTACTTGTCCGAAAATAGAAATAAAAATGCCCCTACCACACGTACTAAAAATTTCAGTAAATTTTACGTACCACTACGTCAGTTGGATAGATAGGGGATAGAGTATTTTTACGTACTATTACGTCAGTTGGACATGAAAGGGTTAATGCCCTTACTTGAGATATTTTACTGGAGAATGCTTATTATCATTATTATGGGAGATATTTTACGGGGGGTACTTAGGTCTAATTATCATTACTTGAGACATATTTTACGAGAGATTTGAGACTTATTTCACAGGAGATTTGAGATATTTCATGGGAGATTATTTTATAATTTTACAGAAAATTATAATATGGAGAATTATTACAATGAATTATGGGAGAAGTTTTGTGGTTAATCATTTGCAGAGTTTCGATGACTTTGGAGAATGTGTCAGTGGTTCATGGGTGATGAATCTGGCTGAATTTTTGGTGAATTGTGCTGAATTTTGCTGAACTTCTGGTGAATTTTGTGCTGAATTTTTGGTGAATGGGCAAGCATTAACATTGGTGATGTTTTTTTATACTAATACTGGTGATTTTTTTATAGTAACATGGGTGTTGTAATGCTATCAAGGGTGGTGATGTTTTTTTTTTTAATGGGAGGAACTAATGACACATTTTTCCCAGATAATTGCTTGAAGTCTACGAGAGTCAGTCACAGATGTTACAGGTGTCATGGGAATAGTTATTAGTATCATAAGTTTTCTTTTCCTTTTTTGGATGTCAGCCATCACTGACGTAAGTTTTTTTTATCATGGGCAAGTTTGAATTTATTTTTCTCTCCAGTTTGTATGAATTTTTTATTTTCTCAGTTCGTGACTTGGAGTCATTGTTCGGGAATGTGTTTATAATTTCAACTGTTTGATGCTGCAGAGAGATTTATGGGAGAATTTTTCCATTTTTTTGAGTGCATATGAAATGGCAGTAAATTTTTTTTCTGGATAATTGTGTTCCAGAAATTGTGGGTTTCTTGCACAATACCTTTGTTTTATTTGTGACAACTTTGCCTCGGATAGGAAACTGTGTTAAGTTTCTAGTGGCCTATGCCGTAGTGCATATGGAGAACTCTTTGCTAAGACACTTTGAATTTGGAGTTCTGTTGTAATGAGTTATGGCACACTGGTGATTTTTTCTAGAATTTCCTAGGCAATTTTATTTGCCGAGTTTTTGCCCTTTCTTAGCAGTTATGCTAAACAGAGAGTTTATAGTTTTTTGACTATAACATTGAGTTATTTTCCTAGAGAATTGGAGATATAATATTTTGGAGATATCATATTTTGGCCATTTGATATTTTTTATTGTGTTGGAGATATTCCATAGTTTAGGCCTATGGTGGTGATAGCTTTGTATAGTTCAATTATTTTGCAGCCATTTTTGTTGCAAATGGAGACACCTTTATGAGGAGATATGGGGCAATATTTTTTTTAGTGTATCATCTAGATGCTTTGAGTGCATTTTTTTGGGAGATGGAGTTACATTTTTTATTATCAGGCGTGGCGATATAATATTTTTTGGAGACTTGTTCATTCCACATGGAGTTATTGGTGAAATAAAGGTAAGTATTTTTTATTTCCGAAACAAAGGTGAACATTTTTTGCTGGAGTGGTGGTTTTATTAACACATGGTTATTGGTGAAATAAAAGGGGAATATGGTGTTGTGGTATAATTAATTAAATGGGGGAAATATTTTTATCACCGGAGTGGTGTTATTATTAATATGGTGATATATATATGTGGTTGGCATTAAATTTTGGTGGTGACCTTTTTTTTTTTGTGGTTATGATTTTTGAAGTTGAATTTCCGGAGTTTTACGAGCCAAGAGATGGGTTCTGTGTTCTTTTTGGTTTTGTGACTAATTGGAAGTGAGTGGCATTACTGCATTGTGGTCCTATGGAGATGTCGCGTTTTTTATATTCACCAGTGAGTTATTTTTGGAGGCATATAATTGCTGAATTGTGAGTTTACCGTAGTTTTTTTTATCCCGAATAGGTGATAATTTTTTATATAATTGGGAAGTATCATTTATGAGAGTTATGTCTTTGAAACAATTTTTGAGCACCTTAGTCATATCCTGGAGATAATTTAGTGGAATGTGCTTACATGGTTTCAGTATAGAACCTTTTTATGAGAATCATGAGTTTCTGAAGTTGGAAGTCTGACTAGACATTTTTATGCTGCAGTCCGAGCACCTGACGTGTTCACAGGTGGATTTTTGCTGATAATGCTGGGATGAGTCTGGTGTGATGACTCTTTTCCTCTAGTGGTGATTGCTCAGAGTTTTTGCAATATCTGGAAATGTTGACCATACCATTTCATGAAAATGCACATGTAAGGGGTTGCTTTCTGGCCGTGTCCGATAGATGAAAAGTTGCGATGGCAAAATTCCGTAACTATACATATCGCAATTATGGGGAAAATGCCGGGTTATGTATTTCATGCATATGTTATGTGCTTAATGATGGGGAAAGTTCACATATTATTATTGCTGTTATGATCTTTTTTTTCTTTTTCTTTTTTTTTCCTTTTCCTACAAGAGATGTATTGGGGATTGAGCTTTAAATAGCATTTTTTTTCTGGACGAGAGATGTAATTTGTTGGGGTGTGTGAATTGCATGAAATGGGTGTTTGACACTGAGTGTCATGGAAATTAATTATACGAGCAGTAAAAAAGGGTTTTTGCTGTTAGACATTGGAGAGTTTTTCTGATTTTGTGGGTTACTGTAATGTCAGAGCTTGATAGAACATTTTTGATGATTTCAGGGCTAGGCTCATCACATGATTTTTTTTCGTGGGCTCATTGCTTTTCCCTTTTTTTTACTTGTGGAAATTTGTGTGAATTTGTGAGTTTGAAATGGGATGACAGACGTCCGTTGAGTTACTGTGAGTTCTGGGTGAGGTGTGTATGTATGTATGAATTTGGAGAATTAAGTTAGAGAACATAATTTTTTTTTGCAGGGTTGTGATAATGACTTATGATTTAGCAATCCTATCGAGATCCTTCACGAGTTGAAGTTCAAAATTAGTTCAGTGGTCATGT
>NC_061110.1:38871257-38876257 GCF_015104395.2 Macrobrachium nipponense | reverse complement strand
TGCTAAGATTGTCACTACAAAGCCTTACATCCAGATGCAATATATGAAGTAATTTTGATGACCGTAGCCTAATTATTTCGACCATCATGAAAATCATATCTTGGTTAAAATCTGCACTGTATTTTTTAAAGAGTGTTATAGATCTCGACATTGTTCTCTAGTTTATCTATCCAGTTCGTTTGAGAGCACACAAAACGCCGTCGGTTCTCTACCGTCTCTCTCTAAAGAGTGTTGCCTCAAATCCAAAGAAAAAACAATACTTTTTCCACATTTTTTGAAATTGTCAGATAATGATTGGATTTACTCAGTACTTTGCTCTAATGGGCAAATAATGATCTTATTATCAACCTCAGCTCATTCCTTTTTTGTTATGTATACATTTTTCCCCCACTTGTTTAGTATCAATATAGGATCTTAACAAGTGAAGTATTTTTGTGGTTCTAGGCCACTTCCACTATCATGAAGATTGTAGGTTATGATAGCCGAAGACCAGGTTTACACTTAAGAGCACCAGTAAACATTCGTATTTTCTCACAAATGGGCCGCGATTTGGCGAACACCGACCGTGAGTCAAGCCAAAAAACACATTAAGTTTCCAAATAGTGCTATTTGCGCTCTGCTCGCTGAACAATGGGGTAATGCTGACCCGATAACTTCCAAAAACCAACTCTCAAAATACTCGAGGGTCTCTCTCTCTCTCTCTCTCTCTCTCTCTCTCTCTCTCTCTCTCTCTCTCTCTCTCTCTCTGTCTTCAAATAAGTTTGCTCTTCTTATTGAAATACCTACGATTCAAGCAAGTAGGAATCTTCTGTGAGTGCTACTACTGAACATAAATGATTTATTTACATATTTACGTACATATTTGTTTATTTATTCATTTCCTTGCTTACCAATATTATATCCTTCCTTATTTGCTTGTTTGCTTCCTGATTTCATCCCTTACTTGCGTGCTTGTTTACTAGCTTATGTCCCTTTTGCCTATCTACATTTATATTTGTTCGTTTGCATACTACTTTCTTCCTTGCTTATGTATTCATTTATTCATTTGTATACTTTTGTTTATCTGTTTGTTTATTACCACATATGTAGCACATCAGCACCCACACGTCATATCTTACTTAATTGTTGCTTATGAAATACTTACAAGACTGATTATCTTGAATATGAACGCGTATCATTATGCTAAGAATGATAAAAAAGTAACATCTGACTTTTGTTTGTATATAAAATTTATTTTCAAATAAATGTTCTTAACATCATAATCACCTTCCTTATCTGGTATTGCTTACTTAATTCTTCATATGGATTAATGTTTTACCTTTTCAAAACCTGGATATCACACAAATATTGGCGAATACCAGAGCGAAAATTAAGATTTCTTACATTCTTTTGATTCAATAATGGACATACAATGAGTACTGAATATTGATTTGAAACGGTAAAGAGAGATAATCATCAATTATTTTTTAAATAAGGTATTTACTGAGGATTTCGTATTGTCTAACAATCATAGCGAGTCGTCTTTGGGATCTAATTAATGTTTTCAGGAAAGACGAAGTTCATTAGGAGGCAATGACAGTTTTACAGATAGGCTAATATTATTATTACTATTATCATTACTACGTGGAATTTGAAATATTTGTTAGAATTCAGACATACACCTTTTAACTAAAAACACACACTTCATGAAAATCTGCAACATTGTAACAGACAACAATAATTTAATTTACGTCCAAGTAATTAACCTTAACCCTTTTGCACATAATATTCTAAGACGATTTAAAGTTATCCATATAATTGCACTTTGTTTCTCTTCAGTGAGTTCTGTACCTGAATTAATCGAAGAAAGTTGTTCTTGTTCTAAAGAACTACCTTAATTGTACTGACCTAAGCATTATCATTATCATTTACTCATGTAATCTAATTTTTCTTAGTTGTAAAAGTTGTAAAACCGAATGTTTGCAATAGTTTGTTTCCATTCCATATAGTATATTCAAGAAGGCCTTGGAATTAAGACGAAATATCTAGAACTCCGTTGTTTTAATTTCCTCTGGGTATATATATATATTAATATATATACCTATATATATATATATATATATATATATAATATATATATATATATATATATTATATATATATATATATATATATATATATATATTCTCTCTCTCTTTCATATTCCTCTTTATAGCTTTCCTGTATTTGAAATGAATTTTATTTCTATTAATTTACCTTCTTTTTTTGAGTTTGACTTCTTAACATGAGAATTTTTCCTTTTTTTTCCTTTTACATACGTCCATAACCCTTCTTAGCTACTTGGTTTGTTTGTAATTTCACTCATCTCTGTCATTCCGTCCAGATTTGATCTGTAATAAGCCTCTTCCCTCTCTAGCGACAAACTTCTTCTGATCTTTTGTATCTTGTCTCTTCTCTTGTCCTTTGTTGCAGTTATCCTATATTTTTTATTGCAACCCCAAATTCCTTGCTGATAACAACAATATTAAAAAATGGACGCTATAGCTTTAGAGTGCTTCAGAATTAAAGCGTATTGCAAAGATTGATCCTCTGAAAAATGCCTTCCTTTTTACCATTTCCTTAATTTTCTCCTGTAGTCTATATATATATATATATATATATATATATATATATATATATATATATATATATATATATATATATATATATATATATATATATATATATAATCTGTGTGTGTGTGTGTGTGTGTGTGTGTATGTGTGCTGTGTGTGTGTGTGTGTGTGTGTGTGTGTGTACTCAAATTACTTTTAGTTTAAAATTTCCCTCACATAGAATTACTCTCTGTGTACAAACGTTTTCGTTCTAAACAGATTTCTATTGAAATAATCGTATTTTGCCAGCTTTCCAGTATAGGTTCGTTACCATTATAACCTACTTTTTTCCTCAGTGTTCGATTCACCACCAGAAGTGATTATTATACCTAAATTCCATTGTGTGTAGTATGAATGGGATTCTGTACTCTCCTTCCCGCTACATTCCTTTCCCACAAACCCTTCGATGCTACTATCCAGTGATGCATTAACCTAAAAGTAAGTAGCACTGACTAGTATTACAGCAAGAGAGAGAGAGAGAGAGAGAGAGAGAGAGAGAGAGAGAGAGAGCAGCTAACACATCATACCATTGCGGTTGTAACTGGCAGTTCTTGCTGAGTGAACAAGGGACTGTGTTTCTTATCGACCAAAGCATCATCATCCCCCAGTTGGCAATTGGTTGCCTTTCTGCACCGCGTCTCTACCTTGAACAAAAGACATTATTACGGAATTGTCCTGTTTCTTTCAAATCTGCATCATGTAATAGTAACTGGTTTATTTTAATAGCTACCAAAGAAGAAATAATCATAAGGCAAATAAGTTTTGGAATCAAAATTGATTCCTTCGTGGTCTATTAAGACGTAAATATATAGGAAGTTTCGTTGACTTCTTTTTAAACATATTACTTTCCACCACGTGGATTTCTTAATATCTGCGTGTATGCTGAGTCTTTTTTTTTTGTTTTCTACAAAAAGCACCATTTATCTGTGAATTCCAAAAGTAAGTATTGTTGTTGAGGGGCGAAAATAACAATTAAAAGTATATCATAACCTTTGTGACAGATATGAAATATTTATCTAGTGACCTCTCGAGTATTTTTATAAGTAAGAATTAATTTACATTTCCTTTTTACATTTTAAAGATATCCTCTGCGCATAAATCATGCAAGTCAGTATAATTCTGAAGTTAACTTCCTCTGACTCAAAGCCATTGGGCCGTGCCACAATTTATCAGCCTCCATCAGTTCATTCATTATCTGTCTAATATAGCGGATTGGATGTTGGGAGATAAAGTGCGCGCATTGATGTTGGCCAGTATGATCTGTTATTTGCTAAGTCTTAACAACAAAGGTCTGAATTCCCTTAACGTCATCTGAAATCTATTAAGATACCACTGTAATATTCTTCGTTCTTATCTCGTTCGCATAATTGTACTTAAAGATGTTAATATTGACATTTTCCTTTGCAGGGAACAATAACTGTCACGAAAGACAATGATTTTTCCTTTTAATCGATGTTGCCATTTACTATAATTGGAGCAATAAGAAGAATAATGAAGCTGTTGATGTAAACCTGCCTAAAAACCAAAAAAGATATTACACGCGCCCAGACCAACAAGTTAAAAGGCCCCTAAAACCCAGAAACAGGACCATTAAGACACAGCTGCAGTATTCACAGATAAGGATTAACTTGCTATACTTCCTCGTTTTAAACGTCCATTTGTCTACCGTAGTCTCGATGAAGGATGTAAAGGTATTTCAGCACCCAGAGGCTCGTTTTAATTTACTATCCCAAATTCAAATAGCGGTAAAGAGAGCACCTCACGATACGTTAGTTCAACACTTTATATACTGTTAAGAATGAAAATAACACACACACACACACACACACACACACACACACACACACACACACACATATATATATATATAT
The DNA here is from genome assembly GCF_015104395.2 of Macrobrachium nipponense. Taxonomy (NCBI): domain Eukaryota; kingdom Metazoa; phylum Arthropoda; class Malacostraca; order Decapoda; family Palaemonidae; genus Macrobrachium; species Macrobrachium nipponense. The sequence continues at coordinate 38,871,753 of NC_061110.1, read as the reverse complement.
ATATATATATATATATATATATATATATATATATATATATATATATATATATATATATATATATATATATATATATATATAATATCTCCTGCACCTCAGATTATGCCAGTTTGGCCCAGTATTGCTTTAATAATGGAAATATTATGTATTATGCCATCATGAAAGCAGTTATATACTAAAAGAATGAAGATGCGTGTATCCTACCTACAGTATTGTATGAGCTCAAGTCGAATTCGATCATATCTGTACTGGAAAGCTGGCCTAAAGGTACAATAAGATGTTTTTTTTTTCTCTAAGTTGGGAACATCTTTTCAGGTACAGTTAGTAGGTAGCACCTCACTTAACTAAGTCAGCCATCATCGTAATTCTTTTCAAATAGTTTCTTGACCATATGCGACCCAGTGTTCATGATAGTAGCCATTGAGACCTTATATTCCGTAGACTAAAATAGAGTTACCTTGAATACATGAATTAACGCCTACAAAAAGTGCAGCAC
>NC_061110.1:38861257-38866257 GCF_015104395.2 Macrobrachium nipponense | reverse complement strand
GATGGGATTCTGTTATAACAGAACATTTTTACCTGTCTCATATATATATATATATATATATATATATATATATATATATATATATATATATATATATATATATATATAATAATGAGAGACTATAATGAGTATAGCAAGATTAACAGAAACAACTGATAATTATAGGGCATGTACAGGAATATTTGATAACTGGCTAGAGAAACGCGAGAGGCGAAAAGAACAAGTGTTACTCAATCAACATATTATTCAGTACGCATTAAGCAAAGGTGCAAAGGTTAAAGCTGTGTCAAACTAATCTATGGTGATCTAAAGGTTAAAAGCGAGAAGAAGCCAGTACCAGACAACGTGAGTCTTGACCTTATGAGATGTTCACCATGACATCATCAAGTCGTGATCAAAATGAAGTAGAAAAGTAGTACGAGAATTAAAATGAAAAGTGAATTCTTTTTCAGAAGAAAGTAAAGAACTTATTAGTTAATAGACACCTAACCTATAGACCCCATATAAACCATTTGCACGAAGGAACGGGAGCAGACAAGGACCAGAGATCCTAGAGGGGTGTGTCGAGATTGTGGCAGTGCGAACTTGGCCTCGATAGCGATTTGTGACAGTGACTCTAGAACTATTAACATAAGTTCAAGTATTGACTCATAAGTAAAAGTGCTTTAGAGATAGACTCGGTTCAATCACCACAAGCATAAAATCTTAAGTGCTTTAAAATAGACTCGGTTCAATCACCGAAAGCGTTTTAAGTCACGAGTACCTCTTTTAAGCACTTTTAAGATGAATCCTAAAACAATTCTTGGTCGACTAACCCCAAGTTAAGGTGGACATTTTTATAAACATTTAAGGAAATAATAAATGTATTTTAGGGAAACATGAGTTTATTTGTCACCTGCCTTTGAAATAAATTTGGTGGCAGACACAAACACTGTGTACGAGAGTGAGGAGATATCTTCATCTACGTAAGTAATCGATGCAAGCAAATTGTTCCTGTTGAAGAGTAAAAGTCACGCTACCAAGCCTTCTAAAACAGAAGAATACTCCTCCCTACAACATATATATATATATATATATATATATATATATATATATATATATATTATATATATATATATATATATATCTTATATATATATATATATATATATTGTTACGAAGTGCCAAGTATCTGGTTACCATTCATCAATTGTTACCTCACAAAAGCCAGACCACCTGAACCCTTATCGCAGGGTGTTAAACGACTGAATACTCTAAAGGCAACAGTGATCCCTTAACAACTTACCAGTATTGCAGAAAATCAGGCTAAGTTCATCAAAACAGGTGTGAAGTTATCTTGTAAGTATTTAAATTAATCAAAGGGCATCACTCCATCAACAACTTTAAAAGTCTAAGTATTTCCCTGATTTCAGAAGTCTAAGTACTTCCCTGGTTCTAAGTCACTTGAAATACATTGAAGGAAAGCAGATCAATTACCACTCATGTTCTACCTAACATCAATATATCGAATCGCAAAATATACGGTTAGAAATGAAATTTACTTATAAAAAATTTTAAATATAAAAATTTATTATTAAATTCAAAATTTATAAGCGAAATTCACAAATATCAGGGAAAATTACTGTTACTTTGAAAACAAAGTAAAGTAATAATTAAATTCTTGAATCAATTTAAGTAAATTTAAAATCAATAAAGTGAATTTATCACAAAATTCAAGAAAATTAATTCAATTGAAATTCAAAAGTGTTAGGCAATAATTGAAATTTTGAAATTAATTCACAAGTGCTAAACAATAATAAAACTGGAAAAGAATTCTAAGTAAATGCAAATTAATTCACAAGTGTTAAATTTAATTAACTGTGCAATGATTAAGCAATGAAAATAACAAAGTCAATTAAATTGTGATTGTAAATGAAAATACAGAAAAATTTGGACAGTATCAAAATAAAAAGGCACACTTCAAGAAGAAAATGAAAAAATGCACAAAATAAAATAATGAAATAAACACAAAACACAGAAATTTGCAATGTGTACAAGTGTAAATCTTTTCACTCAAAACATTGTAACCATCAGTTTTTACCAAAACCACTGTTCCTATCAGTTATTAGTTAACCACTGTTCCTATCTGTTATTAGTTTACCACTGTTCCTATCCATTATTAGTTGCAACTAATAAAAATATAACACACTTTACCTTTTTGGTATATCAACTTCTTTCTTTGCTGCAGTCTTGTTTTACACTTTCACAAAAACCAGGCACCGTTACAACAACAATGTTTGTTCAGATTCCACAAAAAACACTATTTAACACTAAATAAACTCTAAGAAACATCGAATATGAAATTATCAAGTAATGAATGACCAATTTACGTTACGTTAATATAATATCAATGATGTTGAGAGAGAGAGAGAGAGAGAGAGAGAGAGAGAGAGAGAGAGAGATCTGAGCGCCTCGAGTATCTGAGATGTAATGAAATTCTTCTCCCTTGCAGAAACTGGACAGGGGAGATGACACAAAACATTTTTGGCACAATTCCTTCTTTAAGCTGGAAATCTTACGCAATTTTACATAAAATGTGTAATCTGCACGTGGCACTCAGCAAAGACGCACATGTATGAGTCCAATCTGTTAAAAAAAACATGTACTCTACTCGATCGATCGAAGCAGAAGCCCCTTAACTTACTTGATGACAGATTCTCAAAACACAAATGAAGTCTCGAGCTTGCTTATCAAACGTGTTGACAGATTAGGAAAAACAAACGGAGATCTCGCAGTTCCTCTAATCTCAAAGTGCTGACATAATAGGGAAACAATCGTAGTTTCGAACAGACAAAGAAAATCTCTTTCTTTCTATATTCTATGTTATGTATATATATACATTCTTTTTATAATATGTTATGCGAAATCTGAACACACATTTAACCCTTAAACACCGAAGCGGTAAAAATCAAAACCTCCCCCGAATGCCGGGGTCAGTTTGGAGTGAGCGCGGAAGCGGGGGAAAAAAAAAAAAAATAATTTTTTCAAAAAATCACAGCGCGCTTAGTTTTGAAGATTAAGAATTAATTTTTGGCTCCTTTTTTTGTCATTGCCTGAAATTTAGTATGAAAACATCAGAAATGATAAAGATTATCATTATCATATATAAATAATGCGATATATGATAGCGCAAAAACGAAATTTCATATACAATTGTATTCAAATCGCGCTGTGCGCAAAACGGTTAAAGGTAACAAGTTACTTTTTTTTCGTTGTAATGTAAACTAAATTGCTATCTTATTGGTATATAACTCATTGTAAAACGATAAAAGCAACACAGAGAAAATATTATCACAAAATGATGCATGAATTCGTAATGTGCAGACGTAAAAAAATATATTTCTTTTAAATTCACCATAAATCTAAATATTGTTATAGAGACTTCGAATTTGTTTCAAGATGAAGTAAAATGATGGAATATCACGATACTGTAAGAGTTTTAGCTTACAATTGCAGTTTTTGACCATTTCCGACGAGTTAAAAATGACCAAATGTCAAAATTTTTGTATAAATTCTTTTTTATATGCAATTATTTCGGAAATTAGAAAAGCTACAACCTTCAAATATTTTTCCTTTTATTCTAAATGAAATTGCGCACATTTTCATATATAAAACTCTATGAAATGCCTAATATGAAATGGAGCAAATTTTCCGAGATTTATGGCGGAGAATCCGCGCGCGGAGGGATGGAAAGTTTTTTTCATAAATTCACCATAAATCGAAATATTGTGCTAGAGACTTCCAATTTGTTGCAAAATGAAGGTAAATGATTGAATATTACTAAAATATAAGAGTTTTAGCTTACAATTGCGTTTTTAGACCATTTCGGTAGAGTCAAAGTTTACCGAACGTGGTTTTTTTTCTATTTATCGTGATTTATATGCAAATATTTCGAAAATGAAAAAAGCTACAACCTTCAATTATTTTTAGTTGTATTCTACATGAAATTGCGCACATTTTCATATATAAAACTTTATGTAACGGCTAATTTAAAATGGTGCAAACATTTACCACAATCGCACGTATGATTTTTCGGAAGAGTTTACCGCGCTGACGTAAGGAAAATGTTATTTTTCATAAATTCACCATAAATCAAAATATTGTGCTAGAGACTTCCAATTTGTTACAAAAGGAAGGTAAATGATTGAATATTACTAAAATATAAGAGTTTTAGCTACAATTGCGTTTTTCGACCATTTGGGTAGAGTCAAAATTGACCGAATGTTGAAAATTTGTCACTTATTATTTTTTATATGAAAATATTTCAGAACTGAGAAAAGCTACAACCATGGGTTGTTTTTAGTTGTATTGGTCATGAAATTGCGCATATTTCCATATATAAAACTTTATGTAAGTTTTTAGTTGTATTGTGCATGAAATTGCGCACATTTCCATATATAAAACTTTATATAATGGCTAATTTTAAAATTGTGCAAACATTACCACAATCGCATGTATGATTTTTTTGCGGAAGAGTTACCGCGCGGACGTACGGAAAAAGTTTTTTCATAAATTCACCATAAATCGAAATATTATGCTAGAGACTTCAATTTGTTTCAAAATTAAGGTAAATAGTTGAATGTTACTACAATATAAGCGTTTTAGCTTACAATTGCGTTTTTTAACCATTTCGGTAGAGTCAAAGTTAACCAAAGGTTGAAATCTTGGCACTTATCGTTATTTATATGGAAATATTTCAAACTGATAAAAGCTGCAATCATGTGTATTTTTTTGTTGTATTTTAAATGAAATTGCACACATTTTCATATATAATACTTCATGTAACGGATAATTTAAAACGGTGCAAAAATTATGTCAAAGTGACGAAATAATTTTTGAGATGTGTCACTGATACTTTTTAGTGCGATAAGAAAGAAATTCGCGCTTGCGCGCCTGCGTAACGATTGTAAACAAAACAACGCCTTGATCCGTGAACTCCCAGCATCCCCTAAGGCGCGTGA
>NC_061110.1:38843757-38856257 GCF_015104395.2 Macrobrachium nipponense | reverse complement strand
AGCATTTATCGACTTTACTGTCTTCCCTTTTTACAAACAATCAGCTAATGTACTGTATCTGTTGGCGTCTCTGTTGTTATTTACAAACGAGGAACCAAGTTGTACTTTTGGTTTGCATCGCAGACGTCGGTTGGTATAACCCCATTCACTCATTTAGCTATGTCTCTTTTGACTGTGAAGATATTCTCTAAGTTTCGTTTCAATTGCTTCTTTCTGGTGTGGAGGTTAAGTCTTGGAAACACATGGTACAAAATATAAGATATATTCTTCTAGCTTACATCGTTGGATAGATGCAGAGAAGGTTTTAAATAGATGTTTAAGCTAAGAGAGGAAGGGTAAGTCTGAGATACAATTCGTTTACAAATCATAGGAGAGCAAACACTTCTCGATATACAGACATGTGAACTAACATAATTAACTAGGTTAGTCACGTAGGCCCCAACGTCTTGTGGAAGTCAACTGGTTCCTACAGAAAGCATTGTTGATTGTTTATGTCCGACATAGATACTGATGATTCCAGGTGTTCACACACTGGGGTTTTTGACAATCTTTCCTGCATGACCTCCTTGGCCTATGGCCTAGTTTCTTGTTACACGCATTACTCTACAGAATGTTTATATACATTATTTTTTAATGTAACACTCACATTACAGCTCGGCCTCGACAAAATCAAACATAAAGGAACAGTCAGGTCGGAAAGATAGCCTTACCACATGATGTGTAATAGTGTGATTTTAGTTATAAATACACAAGATATGGTAAACATATAACTACCAACATAGTGATTAAGGAAAAGATATTTAACTGGTTATATGTAAAAATCAGACATATATGTAAAATGAACATAAGTAAAAAAATAAATGGAGTATACAGATACAGATCCACATACAAGACATGCATATGATATGATTCTAAATACTAAGGAGTATATGTGATTAATATTGATACATTTGTATAATGTCAGTCATGAAGATACATATTCAACAAAAATACTAGCGTATTTCTGATGATTACATGACACAAAGATTATATGTTAAAAATCATATACTGATAAAAATTAATAGTGCCAAAATGTGATAAGATACAAGGTAACAGGTTGTGTATAGGTGCTACCTGATATATGTATACATGTATATATTGATTCAAATTACTGATTCAAATAAATGTGATTAAGATATGTGCACTTCCTATAGATTCCTAGTCTGTACACGCACAGATAAATGGATTCATTGTTTAACTTCTATATGCTTCAAATAGGCATGCTGATTACTTTGCACTGATTATTTTCAAGATACTGATACTTTTACATATGGAATACTTTGTCAAGGAGGTTTCTACTACACAGTTAGCCAGCGTCTTAAACAACTTTTTGTGCATTTCACGGTTCCAAACAACTTCCTTGAGTCAAGGGAAATGGCCAGTTTCAAATGACCTGGAAATAGGGGAGACTGTCTGGGTGGCCCCGATGTTCTGTTGATTAGCCATTCTAGTTCTCTTCATCCTACACCAAGCAAATACATTCACGATGACCAGAATCACCACCGTCACCAGTGTCACAGCTAACAAAATGTAGAAACGAAGATCCCCTTCGACGTCGTAAGCGGGGGAAGTATGGTCCATGGTAGCCAAATGCGTCAGCTGCTGGGCTACCTTTAGGTTGAAAGGCAAAGGGAATGCTGGGATATTGGTATTACCTCAAGAAGAATTCGCAAAATAAGCCCTCTCCCTTATGATGGTGCTTATTCCACGAACGGTGTAGTTGGTCATTGCTCCACTGCAGCCGTCCGCAGCGATGAACAGTCATGAAGATGCAGCTGATCCATTCTTCAGCAGCGAACCGCAGCCAGGTTCCATTATTCATCCTGTAAGCGAACTTATACTTGTCAAAAGGGTAAAGTCGATCCAGACATCATTTGTGTGTGTGGGAAAGACAACCGTTAAGGGCTAGGCCTAACTCGCATGAACCCTCAGATATATTGTGGAATTCTAAGGAGTCAGCCGTGCAAACCTTATTACCCATGGCATTGTAACAATGAACGAACAGGTCCAGGTGTCTGATGACTGTAAAAGTTTCCTTATTAGGGGAAATTAATACGTAGCCAGACAAATCTGATATTACTGGTAATGGCCTATTTTACATATAAGTAGGAAACGGAGTTATTTTGTAAGATTTCCATGCATCAGAAGAATCAAAGGGGATATTAATCATAATTCTGTAGTTTTCCTTGCTTACTGAGAATAAGCTATGATAAAATTCAATCTTATGTGCTTCTAACAAAGGAGTATAGTCAAGTTTCTCAAGGGCATTCTCTAAAGTTAATGTTAAGTCTTTGATTGGCAAAAGATGCGGTGAAAGGACTCCCTTTGTACCTAGAGTGATCGCTTCCACATAGACTTTGGATTTTTCAATGAAATGTGAAATTTTCATATGGATATGATCTACCTTCAAACTGTAATATGCTAAAGTTGCAAGCAAGTATTGCACATCCATGATCTGATTTATATTACTGGAATGTTCGTTCACCAATGTCACAAGCTGATTTATTGACTCTAATTGTCTGTGAAGTTCAGAGAAAATTAATTCATGTTGATGTTGTAAAAATTCAATCCTCTTATTCTGATAATTAATTTTAAGACAATTGGAAATTCCCAGACCTAAGCTTGCTACGGATCCAAAAATATTAAGTGCTGCAAAGATAAATGGGTTACGCCTTTCTGCGTTGTTGTGTCTGACAGTCCACATAAGGAGATCGCGAACTTAGCATCCTGATTCAGCCGTCTTGTTTTGCAAATCATATGACAACAACTCGGCCATACCCAAAGTCTGAGCCAACGGATTCTCTAGGTTAAAAGGAAGATGACGCCTGTGCAATTGATTCAGTGACTCAGCAAACCGCGATAAGTCACTTTCAAGATAAAGACATCATTTTCTGGCAAGAAAATCGCTTGAAAATCAACTTCAAGAATTACGTTGCTTGCTGTAATAAATACGTCCTCCGTTCTTTCAATGATTGAGCAATGCGTAAATTGGATATCTCTTGTTTTGGAACTCGTCCCACACGAGGAAAATGTCTGAACTAACGATACCAATCCGAGCAATATAAACTTCATGTTGGAATATGCAAATAGTGAATTATATGTAATTACTCATGTTTACATTAGCTACTTCTTATTCAATACAGATAAAATATATTTTCATACAAGTTTTATATATACTAGTTTATTATGTAAGTTGTATATATAGGTATAAATATATTCCTCTCCTTTATCCTTTCTTCCCCTTTCCATTAGCTTCGAACATGAGCCAATGGCACCGTACATATGTCAGTAGGCTGTGCTATGTTTTGAGCTTTTAGCCTGTTTGCCATTAATATTTCTATAATACAAAATGTTCCTTCAAATTTAGGCGTTAGTTTATAGTTCAACCCCTTGAGCATATATATTTTTATATAGATTCGATCACCTACTGCATGTGGTTTTTTTGTTTAGCAGTTTTATCATGATTCTTTTTCATTATTATTTGGGCTTCTTCTAGATTTTTACGAAGTATACTATATCTGCTTACGCTTGCATCTATAACATCCCTTAGGGGATTTGTTAAATTATTTGTGGGCGTAAGGATATGGAAAGGCATCCTAGCGGGAGTGCCATAAAGTGCTTCATGTGGCAACATTCTTATAGATACGTGATATGAATGATTAGGAGTACTTAAAACCACAAGGTTGGCAATACCCCAATTAGGATCCATTCCCCCAAGTGTAACTCATAGGGTATTTAACACTTTCCTATTTACCGTTTCCACCAATCCGTTTGACTCTGGGTGATAAATCATGGTATCGATTTTCTTAATGCGAAGAAATTCGCACAACGAATTAAGGAAATGATTATTGAATTCTCCACCAGAGTCAGAGATTATTATGTGTGGAATTCCGTGTTTACAGATGTCGCACTCGTAGAATTTCTTAGTGCATTCAATTGCAGTTTTTGTTTTTAGTGCTATTAATTCTGTGTATCTGGTCAAGGCATCAATTAACACTAAGATGTGCTTATTTCCTCTGTCAGACTCATAAAACCCTGTTAATAAATCTAAGTGTACTCTTTCAAAGGGTTGATTTGGCACGGGTTAGGCCCCTAGGCTGACAGGTGCCCTTTGTTTTCATGACAAATGTGACAATTAGCTATGTGTTTTTTTTTTTTATATCTGTAAGCATTGTAGACCAGTAAAATAGTGATTTGGGTTTCTGTAACATGATACAGAACCTGGGATGACCATGTAAGGGATTGGAATGCAACCAGTTTAGGACAATTGGTATAAGAGAGATTGGTACTACTACCTGGTCGTTAGTCACCTGCGCGGCGGTGTGGTGTGGGTTTTCCTCGTCACAGACCTACACAGAATATTATCTTTCAGTATATAATTCTGCTGTGCATACTTTAAATATTCTTTTTCTTTAGGATTTTCGTTCAAAGCATCTATTATTTTACTTAACTGCTGATCTTTCCTTTGTTCAGTCTGTACCAGTTCAGCACTCCAACCTGGGTCTTCAATGTGCCCAATCGTTTGGATTAGTGAATTTTCTTGTGCAGATACTGTTTTAACAATGGGCACGGATTTTGCTATATCTTCCAGTTCAGCTAATGGTTCCATACATGATGGCGCGGGGTTGTGGGATAATGCGTCAGCGATGATATTGCTTTCCCAGGCAGGTATACTATCTTTGCTCCAAAGTTCTGAATGATCATATGCCACCGAGTTCTTTTGGGACTGTGATTAAAGCCTTTCAAGAACTCGGTTAGGGGCTTATGTTCAGTAAGGACCTTAACAGAATAGCCGCAGATTATGAACTTAAAATGTACTAGTGAGTTAACGATACCTAGCCCTTCCTTGTCTATTACTGCTTATTTGCTTTCAGAGGGCTTCAGTTTACGTGAATAAAAAGCTATAGGGAAGAACTGTTTATCATATTGCTGAAGGTTTTAGGACAAGTGCCCGACTGGCAAGTGCCCGACGGACATCTGCCCGAATGAACAAATGCCCGATGGACAAATTCCTGATCAGGACAATTGGCCAATTAGGACATTTGCCTGATTATTTGTTTTGCTGCCATAAGGGATTTCGTATGCACTTTCTTTAATTATTTATTTTTTCCTAATGGTAAACATTAACAAGGTATAATAGAAGACAAAAATAAAAAGAACATGATTTATTTTTTTATTTATGGATACACAAGTATGTTATTGAAAAAAAGACAATAGATCTAAAAAAAAATAAACCTAAAACTCTAAATTGTGAGCTAAAATAAAAAGAGCATGATTTATTTTGGTATGTATGGATACACAGGTATGTTATTGATGAAAAAAGGCAATAGATCTAAACAAAAATAAAACTAAAATTCTAAATTGTGAGCTATCCCTCTCAAAAAAATCTAATACTTCTCGATTTTCATAATCTTGCACATGGTATCGTTCTTTTAGAAGTTAATCAATGAACTGAATATAGTTGGTAGAACAGTTCAGGTACTACTTTGAAGGTACCATCACAAAACCACTCACTTGAAGATTGCAAGAGTTGCGTATTTTTCTCGGTTGAAAACAAAAGTATACGGTTCTCACCAGGTCCACTGTCGTAAAGTAAGAAATTGTCTTCTTTGCACGTTTTTTTTTATATTCGTCTGGAATGACCATATCATACAAATTTCTCGGTATGGGATGTGGAGCATGTACAACTTGTTTATATCTTCTGATAGAACGTCTTATTGTGCTCACAGACAGTAGTTGACTAGAGACTCCTTCCGAGACATTCTGTAACCTTTGCCATAAAGTCTGCTGTGATGATTGTTGGGTTTTAATAGCTTGTTCCTTCATTTCTTCACGTAAAGATAGAAGATCTTGACGAATAATATCTGGAGCGTAAGTGTGTTCATGTGTTTCGCTTATTATTTGATCACCACACACAGTAATTTTGGCCTTGCAGTTGTTGTGTCGACGGCGTTCACATTCGTAATACGTATCTCCAGATGGCAATCCCTTGTTCTTAACATAAACATAACAATTATAACAAAGCTTCAATCCACCACGTTGAGTTTTAACAAAATCCATGGGTGCTTACAAGAGTAATAAAACTTCGTGACTAAAGAAAAAATTTTTGCAGTTAAAACATATGTACTTTACTAACGAGCTACTTCATCGTCCGGTAGTTTCTCTCTCTAAACTAAAAGAGCGGTTGTAGGTATATATGTAAATATTCGGGCAGTTTTCCTAATCGGGCAATTGTCCTGATCGGGCACTGTTAATCAGGCAGACGTCCATCGGGCATGTGGCCGTCGGGCACTTGTCAGTCGGGCACTTGTCCTGATACCATTGCTGTAGTAGTACCCCTACTACCCCTAGGTCTGAGGCGTCAGTTGCGATAAAGCATTCCTTACTGAAATCAGGGAATTTTAAGATAGGTGAACTGCACAATTTCTCTTTCTAGGTATCGAACCCCTGTTGGTGCGTTTCAGACCATATAAAATCTACTCCCTTCTTTGTAAGATCCGTTAAAGAGGCTGCTGTGATTGAATAGTTGCACACAAACCTTCTATAGTACCCGCAACATCCCAGAAATTGTTGTATCCCCTTTACGTTAGTAGGTACCCGAAAGTTACGGATAGCCGACACCTTATCGTGGACTACCTTAAGACCTTGACTAGACACCGTAAAACCTAAATAGACTAACTCTGTCTTAAAAAAACTCACACTTTGATATTTTTACTCTTAAATTGGGTTGCCTTAGTCTCTGTAGCACTAGCTCTAGTTTATGCAAATGTTCTTCTAAGGTATTAAAAAATATCACAAGATCGTCCATATATCCATGAAGGGTATCACCCAATAAGTCTCCAAACACTATATTAATCATTCTGGTGAATGTAATTGAGGCACAATGTAAACCGAATGGCATACGCAAAAATTCATAGTGTCCCCTGCCTGTGCTGAAGGTGGTGTATGGGGGTACTCTCTTCAGCTAAGGGTGTTTGCTGAAAACCTTTAAGTAAGTCCAAGCTGGTGAAATATCTGTTCTGTCCTAACAAGGATAAGATATTGTCGGTACATGGCACCAGAAAACGATTAGGAATCGTTTCCTCGTTTAAGCAACGGAAATCTATGCAAATTCTCCAAGTCTGATCTTTTTTGGGTACAACAATTAAGGGAAAATTATAGGGGCTGTACGATTTCCTAATGACTCCCTCTTCTAACATCTTCTCTACTTCGTCATTATTCTTATTCTGAGATTTCATGGGGAGTCAATACGAAGGTACGTAAATAGCTTTATGCTTGTCTTTTAACCGTATTTGATGTTCAATGACATCCGTTTTCCCTAGAGATCCCTCGCTAGTGGAGAAAACATCATGATATTTCGATAAAAGTTCAAAAAATTTCTGCTGTATTCCCACTTCTTGAATGTCTTTATTGATTTTACTTTTGATAGACTGCAAGAGGGATTCGTCAACAATGGGTTGAGTGTGATTAATTTCAGCAATGGTAAGAATGTGATATTTATACACTTCCATATCCACGATCTGTTGATTTTTGTGTATTACTAGATTGGTATTCAAATGGTTACAGACTTCAATGTTAACCTGTTGTTGTGAGTCAACAGTGTATAATGCTTGTGTCACAGACCCCTGCAAGGATTTCTTGATACGCACTGAAATATTCGAGGGTGCATTTGGCTTGAGAGATTGCATGCAAGCTGCAAGTACAGGTGTGCGAGAATTTTGTTGGGTCACTTGGACAATGTCATGATTCATGAGACAAGTGATTGGTTCTTCAATGTAAGTTACTGTTTGATTGTCTGTCTCATTTTTGTCCAAAACGGATTTTATTGTGTTTGAAGATTTATAGAATTTTCCTTTGATAAACACGCCATTTTTGGCAGGAGCTAGGATAATATTTTGAATGCACATGGATGGATATAATACACTTACAACTGGATAAATCTCAATGTGTTGTACAACTATAAATGTGTCGGCAAGCGTGCTCTCACCCACCTTGTACTGAACTTGAGATACGACTACTACACTTAGTTTGTTATTGCCAATGCTCGAAAGTTGTACGCCGTACCTCTCAATCGGGAAGTTCGAAAGCAACAAGTGATGAGTCCGTAAGTCCATGATACTACGTGGACTACCGGAATAAAAAAAACAATGTTATTAAATAACTGATATTCTAGTTTTACGGCGTGTAAAGTAGGGAGTAATTCATCATTACTGATTATGGTGTGAATTCTATGAAAGTGTATGGAATCCTGCACTGATTTTTTGGATACGGTCATGTGATTCATAGGAAAATTCTGTGTTTCACATAAATCTTCTAGATGATTAAATTTATTTTTTAATTTACAGGATGTTGATACAGACAACCCAATATCACTCTTCCTCCCCACTAGAGTTGATTACGTGGTATTTTCTTTGTTTTGGACACCCAGAAAATTTGACTGACTTTGATTGTTTTGATTAGACGGACCAGGAACCGAGTTCCCAGGAGCCTGATTTGCTTGTTTCTGATTCTAAGTAGAGTTACTGTTTACTTGTTTCGTTTTGTGATAATGTGGATTCTTCTTCTTATTATCATTGGCAATGTCTGTGTATTTTTAGAGTTACCTTGCTGCAGATTGCATGAAAAACATCGAGCATAAGCATGACTTGAGCTATTATGAATTGAACAATAATGCCTATGACAATCTGCGATCATGTTCCCCAACCTCTTACAGTTAAAACAAGTTATCCCTGCTGCATTACTATTAACTATATTTACTTGCTGTGATTTACTTTCATTCTTTGCAAAAACTCGAACGAGTGAGGGATCTAGGTCTGCACGCAATAGATCCTCGTCAAAACACCATACCAAGGCTTCTGGTAACATGGCTGTTAGGAAAGTTAAGTATGTGAGTCTAATAAAATCCTTTACAGCCATGTCCTTCCCCGTAACCCAAGTAGATTTATTCAAATTATCCATATATTCATTAAAACAGTCTGCAATAAGTGCTGCCCTTTCCACCAAGTTAAGATGAGTCATAGCAACCAAATTAAAAATATTCCTCAAAGCTAAAACCGCATCCAAGGCCTCCTCGCTGCCATATACAGAGCGTAACTTAATTTTAAATTCATCCCATGTATTTGCCTCTTGAAATGAAACCCCTCTAAGGTAGGATCCCCCATCCCTTTTTGCAAAGTCAATGAAGCTTTTAGCTTCCTGTAGCTGTAGGGTTAGTAAAGTGATGCATTTTGCTTTTAAATGAGCATCCACTCATGAAATCCAAGATTCTACCCCCTGAGGCAAAAATCCATTAACACTGCCTTGAAAGGGAACAATTGCTGATCTGGCGCTAACTAATGTTACCACCTGGTTACTGGTTGGTTACTGGGTTTCTTCCTATCACTATGATTACTAGCAACCCTATCAAAATATCTGTAAGAATACACACGTCCACTGTGTAAACGCATATGCTATATATAGACAATGTGTCACAGAAAATAATAATGTGTACCCCAAAATGATAAAATTAAGCATAAAAAATATGATGAAATATTTCAGGAGAACCTCTGAAAAAAAAGGTTTGGCATAAAAACCAAGATAAATGGCCTGCAGTGACGAATATCCAAAAGATGAAGATAGATTCCTGCAAGAAAAGTAAGATTAAGGATGTCACATAACTCACCCAGGAACACCAATCCTTCGATCTGCATAAGAGGAACACTAAAGTTACACACCGAATGAATGAAAAGGTTTAACTTAGCTGATATTTATGGAAAAGCCTGAGGTATTTTCATGACGTCATGGCCCTCGCTTCTTCCGTCTATGCTTCCGCGCGACATAGTTCACATAGGCGTGGATTGTTTTGCTTGTAGAACGACTGTTTTCTGTTTCGTTGGGTTGTTGATGATCTTCTGTGGAAGACACGTTGGCGGAAGTTCTTAAAGTTCCACGCTGTCTATGATGTCCAACATACGATGACAAAGCCATCAGTGCCGTCGCCTTAGACACGATGTTAATTGTAGATTCTTTTGGCTTGACTTTGTAGAAGGTTTCCAATGTTTGATACTGTTTTAAATTCTGCTTCCAATTTTGTATTTGTAGCTTAACTGTTATGGTGCTCTTCGTAAGTCTTCGTAATCTGCCACCATTTTTAGTCTTCAATAAAGCCGTTCGCCACCAATTTTTGGTGGCTGGGTAGCCGCTTGGCACCAATTGTTGGTGTCTCCATCGTTATTTACAAATGAGGCACCAAGGTGTACTTTTGGTTTGCATCGCAAACATTGGCTGGTATAACCCCATTCACTCTTAGCTATGTCTCCGTTGACTGTGAAAATATTCTCTAAGTTTCGTTTCAATTGCTTCTTTCTGGTGTGGAGGTTAAGTCATGGAAACACATGGTACAATAGATGTTTAAGTTAAGAGAGGAAGGGTAAGTCTGAGATACAATTCATTTACAAAGCATAGGAGAGCAAACACTGCTCGATATACAGACATGTGAACTAACATACTTAACTAGGTTAGTCACATAGGCCCCAACGTTTCGTGGGAGTCAACTGGTTCCTAGAGAAGGCATTGTTGATTGTTTATGTCCGACATAGATACTGCTGATTCCAGGTGTTCACACACTGGGGTTTTTGGACAATCTTCCCTGTATGACCTCCTTGGCCTATGGCCTAGTTTCTTGTTACACGCATTACTCTACAGAATGTTTATATACATTCTTTATTTTAATGTAATACTTACATATCCACCCACAGAATGAACACTTCATTTGCTAAGGAAAGTCTACTGGGTACTCGTATTTTTGCCTGGACTTATACTTACAGTGGATTCTCGAAGACTTATCTCACTACATTAACTATTATGAATTTTCAATAGATATATATTCAGCAGGACAAAATTTATGAATAAGCTTCATCTTTGAAAAAATAATAAGTTTTAATGTGAGTTTAATTAGTGCATTTTCTCTGGAGAGATTTGTTTATATATTTCCAAATATATATATAGGAAAAATTTTTAGAATATGGTACGTGAAACTACTGTGTTTTTTGTCAAGGGCAATTTAATGAATAATTTTAGGGGTGTGCCCGGGAATCAGAATGTATAATTTTTGTTCATCCTGCTGTGTATTTCAGAGGGAAAGAGATTCAGGTATTTGAACTTCCATGCTTAGGCCTCCTTAAGGGCTATTAAACTGGATAGTACTAGATTACTGAAAAAATATGGCAATGGAATATTAATGGTTTTACTCATTATAACCTGGTTTCCCTCCAGTTGAAAATAAGGGAAAAGTTTTACCTCCCTGGAAGAAAAAAGAACGCCAGTCGATTCACTAGACATTGCACATTACTAGGCTATGGATGAAGATCTTTTGGAAACTAAACAAAAAAAAGGTCAGGGAATTAGGATGCTGACACTATCAAGGTGTCTAGTGGCAAATAGGTTTTGAGTAAATCGATAAGCATACAAATATACAAGTGCTAATTAAGGTTTGATACAAATGGAAAATAAAGATGCTATAAATAGATTGGGGATATGAACAACTATAAGAAGAAATGATAAATGAAATGGAGCTAGAAGTGGGCGTATTTCCACAATTATTTTGTACAACTGCTTATTATTACGAGAAATAAAAAATAGTCATGTTACACCTATTGCGACGCGACACGACAAGAGAGAGAGAGGAGAGAGAGAGGACGAGAGGAGAGAGAGAGATGAGCGAGAGAGAGAGAGAGAGAGAGAGAGAGAGAGAGAGAGAGAGAGGGGTGGTAGGGGAGGAGGTGGAGCGCAAGGAGTTCAGACATCATTAATGATTGTAGACATAAAAACAATCTTTCCCCTCTAACATTTTGAGCTCAAAATCCAGAATCATATTGTGTATTAACACAAAGCTTAAAGGATTACGTCTTTTGGAGGGGAGGACGTTCGCAGCTCCATCATTATCAGAGTCATTAGAGTAAATGATATGCTTCTCGAATCAGACTTCTTAATGAGCTGACATTTCGATGCCAGAAATGATGTAATGATGCTTATATCAATATTTCTTGTCGAGATGATGTGGGTTATGCTATTTCAAATACATTTGCAATGTACCATGGTATTCCTCATTACTTACGAATCAAAATTACGGAAATTCTATATATATATATTATATATATATATATATATATATATATATATATATATATATATATATATATATCTATATATATATATATATATATATATATATATAATATATATATATATATATATATATATATATATATATATATATATATATATATATATATATATATATATATATATATATATATATATATATATATATAACAAAAGGAGCCCATAAAAACACCAAAAATATAAAGACTGAAATACTATATTTCAGAGACGGCTGTCTCTCTCTTCAGGTAGGTAAATGAAAAAAGTTACAGAAAAGATGGTATTTATACCAAGAGGTCCATCCACAGGTAAGCCAATTT